>NC_134423.1:27095000-27324287 GCF_030867145.1 Opisthocomus hoazin | reverse complement strand
TGGGGAGAACCCCTCAAAACGGGCTTGATTTATATTTGTTATCGCCCCGCTCACAGGTTAGCTACTTTTGCAGAAACACAAAGAGAGGAGCCCAGTGAGTCCCGAGCCCCCTAACCCTTAACCTACATAGAGCGGTGTCCAGACACAGAGCACGCACTGGAAAACTGCAGGCTCACATTTCTCGTCTAATTTTATATCACAAAGACTCGACTTGCAGAGACCCGAGCACCCCACGCTTACTTCTGGGCTGCTTCTTCCCAACCCCCCAAAACCCCATCCCTTCCACCCCTTCTGCCTCTCCCGGAGGGACGAGAAATAGGAGGGAGAAGAGAAAAGTGAGATAATAACAATCGGGAAAGGCGAGCACACTGCATATATATATACATATATATATATATGTATGTATATATATACACACACAAGCGCGTGTGTATATATTTTTAAAGCAGGAAAAAATCCGGCTGGGAATCCACAGTGGAGTGCTGTAGAGCCTCGGCAGGGTGAGTCCCATTGTAACAGTAATTTGAACCGCCTGTGTAAAATTGCGATCTAAGGCAGGGTGCTGGGGTGTATCTGTCTGTCTGAGTGTGTGTGTGCATCCCGGGAGGCTCCGTCTGTGTGTCCAGACACGCAGAGGGACGCACAGACACACAGACCGGGAGGGGGGGGGGGAGGCTGAACACGCAGGAGGAACCACGAAGGAAAAGTAACCGCACGTCAGAAGAATCATCTCGCTCCTAAGCGGCGTGAAACTAAAAATCCACTCACAATAAACCTTCATCAGCAAAATCAAAACAAACACAAATCATTGCCGAGCGCAGGAGAAAGCATGCGAGAGCCCCTGCCCACCCCCTCCAACAACTCTCTCCTTCACTGCGAGAAAGTTTCTGGCTGTTTATTCCGGGGGGGGGGGGGTGGGGGTGGTGGGAGGGAGGAGGGGGGGTGGAAAGGTGCTGGTTGGGTTTGGGGTTTGGGGAGGGAGGTTAAAAAGAAGAATAATTAAATAATTAAAAAAAAAAAAAAAAAAAACAACAAACCAAACCCACAAAACCAAACCAAACACAACCAAAAAGGCAGCGAGCGCGGGGGGGGAATAAATAAATTTGCAAAACAAATGAAATCCCAATACCTTCCCGTCTCATGCCAACTTTGAGGCATTTTTTGAGGCGGCAGTACTGACACTGATTGCGGTGGTGCTGGTCAATGGGACAGTTCCTGTTGGCACGACAAGTGTAGCTGAGATTCCTCCTGACACTCCGCTTGAAGAAACTCTTGCAACCCTCGCAGGTAACTGGCCGTAATGTTTGCCACTAGACTTGTCCCCACAAACCACACACTCAATGTGCTGCTGCTGCTGCTGTTTGTCTCCTTGGTTCTGCTGGCTCGGCGGGTTGGTCTGGGCTGGCGTGCTGGGAGGGCCCCCGGGCCCCGGGGTCTGGGGGGTGTGCGGGGCCCCGGCCGGGGGTCCCTGCACCGGCGGGGCTTGCGAAGGCTGCGTTCCCTGAGCTCCGGGCACATCGTCCTGGGGGTCTCGCCACGCACCGACTACCATTGCCATATCTATTGGACACCGTTGCCAAACTTCCTGTTCCCCCTTTATTTTCAAAGTTTGTTTGCTTTTCAGATCAGCTTTGCAGCAGTCTTTTATTTTTTTTCCTTTTCTCTCCTCCCCTCTCTCTCTCTCTCTTTCCCCCTCTCTCTTTTGTTGTTGTTTTGCCTTTCTTTCTTTTTTTTTTTTTTTTTTTTTTTTTTTCAGGATCTCCCGGTACCGGCGAAGGTGCAGAAGCACGGGGCGATGAGGTGTGTGTGCGGGGGGGGCGAGTTGCGAGTCGATTGTCTGGGCTCCAGGAGAGCAAAGTAAAGGGGTGGTGGGGGTGGGGGAGAGGGAGAGAGAGAGAGAGAGAGAGGAGAAAAAAAAAAAAAAAATCTCTTCAAAGATCTCCCTCTCTCTCTCTTAGAGCCGATCTGCAGCAGAGTAGTTGAAGGAGGAGAGGCGGTGTCTGGGGGCCAGGTCCAGGGAAGCTCGCAGTCAGCCATTCAGGAAAGCCATCAAAATAAGGATGAATAAAAGGTTAAAGATTACACACACGGCGGAAAAAACCAGGCGCGGCGGAGGAGGCTTTCCTCGGCGCGGAGGGCGGACGGTCTCGCCGTAGTTTGTGGAAGTCCAGCTCGCGGCAGGCAACATCAACTGCGATCGCTTTGTTTTTGTGGGGTCTCTTTCTTTTTTTTTTCCTCCTTTCTCCTTTTCCTCTTTTTTTTTTCCTTTTTTTTTTTTTCCTCCTCTTTCCTCCTCTCTCTCTCTCTGCTCTGTCTCTCCTCCCTCCTCCGCTCGCTTTAATTCTTCCTCTCCGCCGCTCCTCCCGGGCGCTGCTCGCTTTCTCTCTCTCTCTCTCCTCTTTTTGCCTCGGGGGTGGGGGCTGCCGGTTTTTTTTTCCTCCTCCTCCTCTTTTCCTCGCTCTTTTATTATTATTATTGCTGTGATTATTAATCGTTATTATTATTATGATCGTTTATTTGTTCCTCCTCGCCGCCGCTCCTCGCTCCCGCCGCGCCGTCTGCCGTCCCCCGCCGCCGCCGCTCCCCCGCTCCGGGTGCCGCCGCCGCCGCTCCCGCTCCCGCCGCCGCCGCCGCGCTGCCTTATGCTGCTTCTGCCGCCTCGCAAGTGGGCTCTCGCCTCCGCGCCGCCGGTGCTGACGGCGCGGGCGGCGGGAGGGGGGCCGCGGGCGGAGGGGGGGGGGGGGGGGGGGTGGGAGGGAAGGAGTCAACTCGCCAGCGCAGCGCCCAGCCAGCCAGGATGATAAAAGAGGGAGCGGGAGGAGGAGGAGGAGGAGGAGGAGGAGGAGGAGGGAGAGAGGGAAGGATCATAACCCAGCGCGCAGCACCGCTCCTCAGCCGAGGGGGGGAGGGGGGGTAAAATCACCACGGGGAGGGAAAAGGGGAAAGCGAAGCGAATAAAAAAAAAAAAAAAGCGAAGCGGGGGCTTCCCCCCCCCTCCCCGGTGGTGGCGGCGAGGGGCGGGGCGGGGCGGGGCGGGCGGCGTGTGGGCCGAGTGGCGAGCGCGCGCTCCCCGCCGGCCGCTCGCCCCGCTGGCGGGAGAGTGAACTTTGACACGGCTGCTGCAACTCGGCGCACGTTGCCATGGCGACCGCGCGCCTTATAAGGCAACCCGACCGGCGTTTGACTGGTCAAAAGCTCACGCCCCCGCCCCTCGGCCCTCATTGGGCCGCGACGCCCTGCGCGGCCTGCCATGGCCGCCGACGCCCGACCGTGCGGTCCTAGAGCCTGCCGACGCCGCCTCCCCGGGGGCCGGGGCGTCCCCCCGCGCACGCCGCTCCCCGCTCTCTCGCCCGCTTCCCCGGGCCGTGCCCCCGCCACCGGGGGCGAGGGGTTAACGCCAGCCCGCCGAGGGGAGCGGAGCGCAGCCGCTGCCGCCTCACCTGGGGCCGCCCGCCGGGGCACGGCCTCGGGGTCGTGGCGGGGGGCGGGGGGGGGATGGGTGTGAAAATGGGGAAAATGAGGCCAAAACGGGGCAAAACTCCACGGAATAAAATAACAGCGAGCCCCGCCGCCCCGCTCCCCGCCGGGGGTAGGGTACGCGGGGTCCCGCCGGACCGGCGCTGCCCTCCTCGGCCCCGCTCCCCGCTGACCGGACACCCCGCACCCCCCCCCCCCCTCCCGCCGAGCCGCGGCCGTGCTGAGCGTCCCGGAGCTCCGGGACCTGCCGCCGGCGCGGCCCTGCCCCGGCGGGGTGACGGGGCACCGCCTCTCGGCCCGCTGCTCCCGGTGCCGACGGCTCTGCCGCCGCGGGGACCGCGTACCTCTGCCCCTTCGCACGGCGGGGGGGAGCGGGGGGGGGAACACCGCCAAAATCCCCCCAACAACGCTCAAAGCCGCCCCGCAGAGCGCGGCGCTGGCGGCTCTGCCCTCGCAGCCTCCGCGGCATCGCTGTCGCGCAGCGTTCCTCACCCCTTGAAGTTTATTTTCGGGTTTCGTCAGGGTTTTTGGGGGAGATTTTTTAAATTTTTCGGCTCGCACGTAGCCTGGCGCGGTAAACGCGGCCTCCGCACTGCAGCGGGAGCCCCGCGGAACAGGTAACCGGTTCCCGGTACGCGGGGACAGCGGTCTGGGTCCCGCTGAACGCGGCCACCGGGCAGTGCGACGGGAACTCGGGACTTCACCTCCCGGTGAAAGCGGCCCGAAGGACACTCGAGGGGAAGGCGAGGCGAACAAGAAAACCCGTTAAAACCGGCAGATCACCGGCCCGGCCGGCCGATCCCCTCCTCTGCGAGCACCCGCGGGCGCGTTGCGCCGGCGTCCGAGCCGGGCGCAGGGACACAGACCCGTGCCCGGGATTAACCCCCCCTCACCTCCCCCCCCTACACTTTTGGGTTTTTTTTTTTCCACGTTGCCCCATGCACAGCCCCCTCCCGCCGCAGCAGGAATACGGGTGGCTGCAGCCGCAGGTGCTGGGGAGGTTGGAGAGTTGTAAAAGCACCCAGGCTTGGCGAGGTCCTGCTGAGAAAGGTGGGGTGTGGAGACCCCCCCCCCCCCTTCCCAAGGAAGATGTGCTGGGGCTCAATGGCAAGGCTGCAGCCTTCCCGAAACACAACCTTTACCCCGAGAAGAGGGACCAGGGGGCACAGGAAAGACAGAAGCGGGGGTGGGGAAAGGAAGCTCTCCCGTGAAAATGTGGGGAACTGCTTTGTAATTCCCAAATAACCTAGAGCCGAGGGGGTCACCTTTCGGGGAGGGTGGGAGAAGGTAGGGGTTCAAAATGCAGAATGGTCACAGATTGTTGCTGATGTTGAATTTCCTGAGGAAAAAAAAAAACCCAAACAAAAAACCCAACAGCACCGACCCAAGCCCCAACACCAACCTTTCCTGTCTCGAATCTGACAAAGTAAACAGGATTAATTCGCCGTATGAAAAAACATTAACGCCGTCTATAACCAGTGCAGAAACCAGCAGAGAAAGCGGTTTTAACAGGACGCACGATATTAATAGTTTGAACGTATGATCGCAAAAATGGAAAGCCATTGATACACGCTTAAAAGCCACCGTATACGCCGATTGCTCAAGCATTAATGAAGAATGCCCCAGATTAACTATTTGCTCTTCGAGGGACGCAGCGATAGAACTATCTATTAGCACCGTTAGATGCTTTGCTATTTATTTGAAAACACGTCTGCGAGTGGGCTGAGGCAGAGCAGACGAACGTAAAACTGAACTGCAGCTAATTTCGCGAAATAATCCTCGAAACCTGAGCGCCTGGCGAAGAAGGGGGGAGATTCTCAACTGTCCTTCCCCGAGCCCGGTGACAATAGAGACGCTCTGTTTGAAAAGTAAACCCGTCTTGGTTTTCCAGATAAACAAATGCATCCCTCCTGCCATTTTACTGCAGATGTAAATTCATTTTAATGAGAGGGAGTGGAAGGATTTATTTTGCTAAAATAGAGTTGGGGATAGAGCCGGTGTAAATCTTTAGGTTTTAAAAAAAAAGAGGGGAAGGAGAGGGAAGCTGCTTTCCCGGCAGAAAGCTGCCTAACAGTTCTCTAATTCCGTCTAGATTAAATCGCAATATGAATACAGCATCGAACAAATACCGAGTTTCGCTCTGAACTCAGCGGAAAGCAGTTACGTCTAACAGAATTCAATGAATTCCTCTTCTCTCTCAATGTAGTATGTGTGTGTTTTTCTCTTCACCACACTGAAGTTCCATGAATAGGGAAAGTGGCTCCTATTGTGTGCCTCTGAACTTCCAAGTCAATGCAATTTTTAACCACTGGCTTGTGGTACTTTGAAAATCACCAGGGGCTGTCAGAGTTGGGTCCTCTGAAAATTTACAGTGCTAAATCAGAGCATATGCTGGGAGAGAGGAGGAAAAAAAAAATTGCTGAAGATTGGAGCAAGTACAGTATCTGGCTGCCCCCTAGTGTAAGCCTCTCCTCGGCCGAAAATTCAACTTTAAAAAGAAAGGAGCTCTTAAAGGGAAACGACTTTTGGCTCGCGTACGCGGGGCGAGGATTGAAACTTCTGTACATTTTAATCTGATTAATTCCTAAGGATTTCAAATTAATTGGCCTGGGCGCTCCTTAGACCGGGCTCGAAGATCTCTGCGTCGGGGTGGCTGCGGGCGCTCGCCGAATAGGTATTTTGAAGGGATGGTGGGGAGGGATGGGGGGGGATGAATCCTGTTTTGTGATTTTTTTTTTTAAAAAACGAGGAGCCGTGCCTCGCATGCTGTTGTCAGAGCAAAACACTTTTGCTGCTTAAAGTTAGATCTACGTCTTTTGCGGTAATACTTTTTTTTTTTTTTTTTTAAAAAAAAAAGAAGGATAAATAATTGCCTCCAAGCCTCAGCCGAGCTGCCAAGCCCACCTTCAGATGGTGAGTATATCCCCGCTTCTTTCCGTTGTACTTGCTTAGCCAGAGCAGGGACCGGAGGGGGACAGGGGGTCTCGGCGCGACACCTTCATCACCGACCTCTTCCTCCCCCCCCCCCCCCCCCCCCCCCAAATAAACGCTGCAAGTTGCACACGGCGGCACAATCCGTGCAGTTTAACACCTCTCCCTCCAGTTCAGAGCCTGATCCTCCCCTCCCCACCCTCCCGAGCGGGTCGGTCCCGGCAGCCCGAGCAGAGGAGGCTGCGACCGGGGCTCTGCCTCCCGGAGCCCGGCTCTGGAAACGACTTCGGGCCGCTTCGCTCCCCTCGGACCTGGAAACCGATCCCTGTCGTTGGGTCTGCTGGCTTGTTTGTTTGTTTGCTGCTTGCTTTATTTAGCTAAAGGACGTGCTAAACTGATGGTGCTGCGATTACACAGGCTTGGGTCTCCCCCCCCTCCCCTCTTCCCCTCCTCAGAGCAACCCACGTAACCTTAGAAACGATCGTTTAAGACGCACGTTAGCTAACATTTGCTTTCTTGGATTTTTTGTTTCCTTAAAAGAGAACACAAGAATCACAACACATTGCCCGAAAAAAAAAGTGTCAAAGAAGAAGAAAAAAAACTAGAAGTAACATACCAAAACCATATTTGCCTTGTTCAAGGTCCCAAATCGCTTGCATCTTCCTTTTTTCTACCTCTCCTTTAGTTTGGCAGGTGAAACAAACAAACAGAAAAAAAAAAAAAATGATCAGACCGCTGTTTTGCCCCCCAGAAAGATGTGCGTTGGGTAATTAAAGAGAAGTCTCCTTCTTGGTGTTTATCTAAGCGATTGTGCAAACTGATAAAAAAAAAAAAAAAGAAAGAAAAAAAAAGTAAAGTTACAGCCTTCGGGGGGGAAAAAAAAGGAGGCAAGGTGAAGGGAATAGATTTCCCACAACCTAAAGGGAAGTGCTTTCGATGTATTATTAGCGATCAGCCTTGGGAGAGAGGAAAAAAAAAAATCCTGAACACACTCTAACTTTACACAGACAAGATTTCAGGGGGGGCTTTGTACATAGCTGCTGAGGAATGTGCGCCTCGCCTTTAAGAAAAAATCCCCAAGCCCAAGGTAGGAGATGTCTTTGAGTGATCCTTGTCTCTCATTTCATTCCTTAGAAGGAAGAGCGTCTCGCTACACCTTGTTTGGAGCTGGAAAGGCGAGACTTCAAAAAAAAAAAAAAAAAAAAAAATTCACAACCCACCCTTCCAATTGGGGAGAAAAAAAAAAATAAGAGAGGGAAATCTCCTAACTTAATGACTGTGGGGGTAGGATGGATGCGACCGATTTCAGCCCCCCCCAGCCCCCCCTTTCCCACCTCCCCCCTCCCCGGCAGGGGAAAAAAAAAAGAAATAGGAGGAAAGAAAAAAAAAAAGCCAACCGCAAATAACTACAGGCTGAACTCTCAACACATGCACCGGAGGGGAAAAAATATATAGTGTCCTGTGTAGGGTCGGCAGGGAACGCAAGCACACGCTACAGCAAGTTGGGAAAGAATCCGAGCTAATCAGCAATCTCTTTCTCTCTCTCGCCTTCTCTCCCTCTCCCCCTCTCTCTCTCTTTCACTGCCCCCGAGATCCCAGCTCGGAAGAGGTACTCCACATTTTTTCATTACCAAAAATCCGTTGCAATAATCATTTGTTGCTAATTGAAACCCTTGGAGACATTTTTCCCCACCCCCTCCACAAACATGGCAACTTTTAGACATGGGAAGCACGTTTAGTTTTATTTTATTATTAAAAAAAAAAAACACCTAAACAAAAAAAAAAACGGTTAGGAGGAGGGTGAATCTTTCACCCACGAGAAATATCAGCTTGCCAGCCCCCTTCCCCTGGTGGGGGGGGGGGGAACGGGACCCCAGTACAGTGAAGGCTTGGGAAAATTTGGAATACATTATACCGCCTTTGGCAGGAGAATACTCTCCAGCTAATGGATTCCTGCTCCTTTTTGTGTGTGTGTGTGTGTGTCAGTGTGGGGGGTTTCTGGAAAGAGGGGTGGTGGTCGTGGTGGTGGGGAGCCGAGCTTTTATTTGAAGCGACGGTTCGGGTGAGGAGTGTGTCATACTTGACAAACGGAACAAACGCTCTTCCATTTCTTGCTTGTCCTTGCCTTAAAACAGGAATTAACTTAACCACAGTGCTGCATGTTAATTGCATGTTTACTGGGGTAATGAAAATTACAAAAGGGTTTTGCCACCTCGATGGGTGATGTAAAAGTATGAAGGCGATTGTCATTGCAGCCTTCGGGGAGGGCCGGGGCGGGGGGGGGAGGGGGTCGGGCACCAACAATATTGATTAGAAGAAGGATAAATCTTTTAACTGCTCGTTAATACCATAAATATGGTCTACACAGGTTTCCACTCTTGTTAAGTCTAATCAGTACATGGAAGATGGAGACGTAGCCCACTTGAATGAATTTTTATTATTGCCAGAGGGGTACTTGCATCTGTGCCTCCCCCCTCCATCTCCAAAATCCCCCCTTGCATAGGAGGATCGGGAAGGTGCGCAGAAAGCACAGGAGACAAATTCAAGCTTTTCATCCTTTCTCCCCTTCTCCAAAAGCTCCTTTTCTGTAAAGCAGAACGGGTCATGGTGGGGAAAGCCTAAAGGGGTGACACCCACAGCCCCCCCCCCCCCCGTTTATTCTTGAGATCCGTGGATGAAAGGATGACCTGGTAACTCAGTTCGGTGATAACCATCTTCCTGCTTGAAAACAATCTGCCAAATTAAACCTAAATGGAAAGAGCAGTGGGAAAGGTAGTGGGAGCAGGGCGTTTCGAGATCCCCCCCACCCCTCCGAAAGGGATTGTTTGGCAAAAGGAGGAGGGAAAGGCAATTAAATAGACTAAAGATGGTTTAAATCCCAACCAAAAATAATTCCAGGGAGAAGTTTCCCCCCCTCCGGTGTTGCACAGCCCCGGATTTGAAAACTTTGGCCCAACTTGCAGCGACAGCTACAACTTTGCTCCGCAGGGGTCAGAGGTGAGGGCTATTTTAACCCTAAAAGCCTGCGAGTGACCAAGGTTGAGGCTGGGCTCGCAGCACTAATAGCCATAATTACCTCCTCCCCTTCCAGGGACATTCCTCACAACAGCACTCTTAGACGCCGAATGGAAGAAAATCCTGGAGCTGAACATATCTTGGGGGGTAAATAACAGCAATATGAAGGAATTTCAGAGCTCTCCCTTTTGCTCCGGGGGATTGAAGCCTTTTTTTTTTTTCCCTTTTTTTTTTCCTCCTTTTTTCCCCCCCCTTGCCAGCATTCCCAAGGCGCTGGGTCTTTGTCTTAGAAGGAATGGAGTGTCTGAATGGTGTGAAAGGGACAGAGAGGGTCGCTTCAAATCGATTTTACTTGTCCTCTCTGTCTTTTCGGATCAACGCCCTTCAATGGACACATAGGTGCTCTTTCAACCAAAAACTTGTGCAACATTTTCTGCCTGTATTGGTGCTAAATACAATAAATGCTGGGCAGATTTTTTTTTTCTTTCTTTCTTTCCGAAGCAGAAAGCACCCTAATTAAATTGTTTTATATAGACAGTCAAGACAGACCAATTAAGTATGCATTAGTATAAAGATATATTCGAGAGATAAGCGCTCTATAGGAGCCCTGCCTAGGCAAGGTGTGCAAAGTGTCCTCTCGCAGGGAGGCTGTAAGCAGGGTCTCGTCTGGATTTTTCCCCTCCATTGCCTCCTATACTTGAGTAACGGGCTGAATAAGTTAGCGCAAAGCCATTAGTGGAAGTGGTTCCTAAACAAAGTTAACAGGTGGATGTAGCTGGTTTCAGACCTGCAGAACAGCCGCGCATCTCTCACGCGCAGCCATAGGTTTCCGCAGCCCCTGTGCGCGCAATTTACACGCGTTCACCGAGACAAACGCCTTCTACCTGCAGCCTGCGTGCAAACGCACACGCACGGAGATCACATAAATAGCTGGGAGCTTTTGGAGGCTGCAGCAGCAGAGGTGGGGGAGCGCAGCCCCCCTCCACCGCCGACAGAAGCCCCTATAGACGGTGTAGGGGCGCCCAGCCCTGCTCCCGGCTGCGCTGCCCGGGCGAGAGGCTCCCAGCCCGGGGGCGAGCACGGGTGGGAAGATCTCCTGCTCCGGGCTTATCCCGGGAGAGGGGTAACAGAGCGGGATAAAACACACGCGAACTTCTCTCTCTGTCCATTTTATCACCCAGGGAAAGCTCTCGTGTGTGGCTAACCACAGGAACCGGGCTCTAAGCTCTTCTCCATTCCCATTATTATTATTATTATTTTTCTTCACTACAGATTTTCCACGTCGTTAAAAAAAAACCAAACCAAAACACCCACAAAAAACCCAAGCAGACAAACAAACAAGCAAGCAGTCAGCCCCCAGCCCTGCCGCAGCCTGATCTTGGGGCAGGCAGGGATGCGGGGAGGAGGAGGAAGAGGAGGAGGAGGGCGGCGGGCTGGGGCACCCTTCATCCCCGGGCACCTCGTCACCCATCCGCCGAGGCAGAGCTGTGGGAGCGAGCCCGGTGCCCGGAGACGCTGCCGAGGGGGACCGGGCTATCGCCCCTTTATCGCGACATCGCACCGCAAGGACAGGACGGGCTTTTGCTGGAGGGGCCGGGGGAGAGGGGACAGAGGGGCACCGCGATGCGCAGCAGCCGTGCGACCGCTGCCCGGTTTAATATTCATTTTTCTAGCAGCGCTTTGGAAGCGTCAGCCCATCACGGGGAGGTGGGAGACGGGGGAGCATAAGCCATGCCTTGTTTAGGTGCTTCGATGTCGCGGTAAACAGGTTAGAAACAGGCGGTTTTAAAGGCTCGGCTACTCTTCGCCGGTTACCTTCGAGGAGAAGTGATAACAGGCTGTACGGGGGGCGAAGAATTCAGCTAAAGGAGATCTCAGCAAGTCACCGCCCGGACAATAGTCCACCTCCTGTTGGGCTGCGTATTGATCAGGAGAGGAGCTGAAGATGTCGCCACACTAAATATTTACTGATCACACACAAATAGCCGGGACTTGAACGATTTTCTCCTGTGAGGAGAGCAGAGAGAGAAGGGTAAATCATTTTATTAGTGTGTATAAAGCAAAGAGCACACTCTGGCTTGGAGTGTTTTAAGATGTGTCTTCAGCTGGATGAAAAGAGTTAGGGAAATCGATATGGAGTGATTAGACGAGCCAGTCGTGTCAAAGAGAGAGGCTGTGAATTTCATGGATTTGGTTATACCGGGAGGGGGAAAATATATCGAGAGATTAAAGGGAGGAACCCATTGTAGCAGAGCCAATGAAAGAATAATATCTAATCAGACCCGGCAAAGGTAGGGACGGGGTAAGACCCACGCTTGTGAAGCATCGCATCAGCTGGAGAGGGATCAGGGACACACATGAAAGAGGCGGACGGGGGCTGAGGAGGCGAGTAGGACCCTGGAAACGCTACAGAGCAAAGCCAGGAGAGGCAGAGAAAAGTCGCCTTCTGTAGAGCAATGCCGAGACACCACGAAAATGGGGACAAAAGACCCAGGAGCGAGGGGAAGGCGAGGGCTGGAGGAAACGGGCTTCGAGGTGGAGTTGAGGGGTCTCCAGCCCCGTGTGCCACCAGGCAGGGAGGGCTCCAGCAGCAGCTAGGGCACATCCAGCTCAGACGAGAGGGGTTTAAACCCTTCCCCTACAAGTTCTCCCCACTCCTTCCCCCCCCCCCCAACACACTCCCCAAGCAAATGTGGTGAGTAAAATGGATTTTAGCGTTTAACCACCTCGTTTTCTCCACGTAATGACAAGGCTCGTAATATGTAATCTGCGGATTACAGCCATTCGAGGGTGACCACAAATGACATAAAAAGAAAGAAATAAAAATCAGCATTTCTGCATGTGACAAAATGGCAAAAACCAGCCCGCGCTTGAAGAACTGAAGTTGGGGAGCTGCTGCTGCGGGGTTCTGTCTGTGGCTGGGAGCGGTTCAGCCGGGGCTCAGGTACAGCCCCGAGGTGTCCCGGCGCATTAAAGAAAACTTTGCTGGAGACGAGTGAATGTCTCGGTGCCAAAGGGCAGAAAGCCGGGAGCAGGGCAGGGCTCTGCCAAGCGGTGTTCAAATACGTTTAGGGATGCTCGGGATTTATTAATTTTTTGTTTTTTTTTTTTGCCTCGAATCACTGATGCTTGGGCCGTGCTCAGACGCTGCCTCCTCTCTGTGTGGTTTTTTTCTTTAGCAGAAAATAGGATGTGACCGCGGAGAGCTGAGTCAAAGGAGCGGGAGAAAGTTCGAGCCGCGCTCGAAACGACGCTGACGGCTGGGAGGGGAGGAAAGGCATCTAAAGCTAGGAACCGAGGAGCAAAACCGATGTGAAAACAGCTTTTCACTTCTCCTCCGAGCGCTAATTTTGCTACTGTAAACAAACACTGCAGTTAGAAGCAGCTGCAGATAGCCTGCCGGGCACCCAGGGCTCAGGGACGAGGGGGGAAAGGGGGCTTTTGTTCAGCTCCCGGGCTGAGTTTCACCCCAACTTCGCTTTTTTTTCCCGGAATCGGGGGCTGGTGCTGGGTTTAGCTGCGGAGAGCGGAGGGGAGGGGGGGGGGGGAGAAACAGAGGCGCCTGAAGCGCGTTTCCCGTGTGCTGATGGGGCGCGGGCAGCTCGGCTGGATCCCTCGTGCAGCAGGAAACCTCGGGACAGGCTCAGCCTAATTAACAGTTTTCCATAGCCGAAGCGAGTTTTTTAAGAATCCCGGTGGATTAGCCCAATATGTTCAGGTGTGAGGCTACGAGGGCCTATAACTCCTTCCACTATAATCTTATAACCTCCTTACCTAATTCCTTAGATTGCAGATAGGAAGAGTCTGACCCTGGAGGTCGCGGAGAGCTGGGTTTCATTAACCCTTCCCTCCCCGGCGCTGCTCCGAGGTTAACTGGGCTGGGCTGGGGGGGGGGGGGGGGAGGGCAGAAGGAAGGGATTTGCGAGAGGGGTCTATGTGGAGGGGGGGGAAGCAAGGCTTCAGATGATTCCTCCTCCCTTCATCCCCCTCCCTTCGGCCAAAGAAGAAATGGAAAGGGAACTTTGCTCTTTCCCATGAGCCGGGAGGTGCAGAAACGTGCGGACGTTTGTAGAGAATTCATTCCCTTCGCACCATCTCAGTAGGCTTATTTTTTTTCTAAATTTATATATTTTTTTTTTTTCAAACGTGGAGGAAACGAAACGTTCTAGAAACGTCAGATCTTGCAAAAAGCAAAGCAGTCTCCATCTTTCGGACGAGCAGCAATCTCTTGAGCTTCTTGTCCATAGTAGAGCTGTAATCCTTAAAGAAGAAGAAAAAAAAGTCTAGAAAAGCTTCTCAGATTGTATTTGCCTGGTAACACACCTGGTTTATATTTTAATAGGTAGTTACATTGTATTGATTCAGGGTACATCATTGATGTTGAAAGTTAATAACTCTCAAATTATATCTATCTGCCTACTCTCATAATTGCATACACAGTAGAACACTGTAAGCATTTGCATTTTGCAGCACATTCTTTGTTCTTAAATCTTTTAACACATTGGATTGTTCCTTTGAAGAAAATGCTATTGAACCACATGTTTAAGGCAAAGATGCTTCTAAACTATATGTTTAAGCAATGAAATTGTTGAGTGAAGTACAGGTTCCTTTGTATTTCACACAAACCTTGCCATACGCCAATCTTAACCTATACATTTGAACTGCTTCTGTTTTCTTTTTCTTCCCCCCCCCCCCCCTCCCCTTCCTAGTCAGAAGGCAGAAATATGTAAACTGCTGAGAGAGGTGGGTACTTTTAGGTAAGTATGTTTAGATATAATCTTCAGATACATTGATTGTACTTTCAAATTCTTTGGATACTAATTGAGCTAGCAAACAATATCCCAGCTGAATGTCTCAACTCCTTCCCTACTTAACAAGCTCTTAATATAGAATTATATTGTAGCCATCCTTCTACTAAACAATATAGCTGAGGAGTCAGCAAAAAATAAAAAAAAATGTTAAAATCAAATCATAATTGCTGGCTTATATCTGACTCCCTTTCCACAGTCTTAATGAACCCTTTAAAGTTTTTTTTTTTTTTATTTCTGAGTGGCAGATCAAAAAATAATTAGCAGAATCAGAAGCAGCCTGCTTGAAATAATGTGTCTAAATATTTCATATTGCTACTTATAATACTAGCCCATCAGTTGTAAAAAGGAACCATTCCCTATTTATTCTGCTGCAGTTTATAAGTATGGAAAGATAGACCCTTTTTTTCCAGGGCCTGCCTCAGACATGACATAAATAGAGACTGACCTATTGTGAAAAAAAAAGAAAAAATAAAATAAAAGCAAAACCCTGCAAAGGATTAGAGAAAGACAGAAGTACACATAAATGCATCTGAACAACGTTGCGTACCACACCAGGGGATGGTAAAAAAATTAAAAAGATTGCATATTTATAACCTTGTAATTAAAATACATTCTTATCTCTCTCCTCTGAAAGGTTGCAGCTTTCTTGGAAATATTTCGAGTGCATATTTTAAACTCTGTGTCCCGAATTGAATTAAGATGAGCTGCTTTACCCAAGAGTAAAATACTTGTTTGCAATTTAAGGTTTAAGTTTCAACTGCCTATCAATCGCCATATCATTTTCTTTATATTTTACCTCCTTACATTTGGAGGCTTTATTTAAAATGGTGTTAGTTTACATAAAACTCTACTTTCTGTTTATGCGAAATTAGTCAATATTATCCATAACAATCCCTTGTGTTTGACGGAGGTAAATCTGATGAGAAATTTTCACGTTCAAAGGGTTAAAGCTAAGCTGAGAACTTTAAAGCAAAGGGATACAAGGAAACAGTGAGAAATGTCACGTCTGCTCTCTCCTGACAAGCTTGCATTAGATCACATGTAAGGAAGCACAGATTTTTGGATCTAAGACCAGTTTTAGTTTTTAATAGGAAATAATTACATGGAACTTTATTTCCAGAGAGAAAGTCCCTTCCAGCTACAGTGTTTTGCTTTGATCTAAGTATTAACTGGTAATAAAATAACCGTATTTTGGATCCTAAGCATATTGATGCTTAAAGGAACGTTATGCTTTCAATCAAATTCTAACTTCAGATTACCCAAAGGTATTCATCCTTCTTTTGTCAGAAACCAATTTGCTCTTTTACTCCTGCAGCTACTCACATGTGTTTTAGTATACTCTGTTATTTTATGGCAGAATTTGCACTATCGAGGCGGAAAGCTTTTGGATTGAGCGAGACCGTGTTCCAGCCTGGCAATTTGGGCTGTTTCTCCCTGGTCCAGCCCTTCTTTACACTTGTTGTACCCCACCACCATCACCCATCTCTGAGAGCGACTATCGCGGCCGGCTTCGTGGCCATATTTTGGTTTTAATCTTCAGATTTCTTTATTATTTTTCTTTTTACCTGGAGAACCAATCATTTGGACTCATCCTGAACAATTAACCTCCTCTTTACATTACAGCCCCAAGTGCAGTACTTCATAAAGACATGAAAAGGACATCCCAGACAGCAGGACCCCAGCCCAGGCTTGTCACAGAGTATAAAAGGAGAGACAAGGGGAGTTTTTATCTCCTTGCCCCGCCAGCTCTCAGTAGTTCTAAGTTTCAGTGTGACAATAAAACAGTTTTGATAACACAGCTCACGGGTTTCCCTGCCACGTAAAGTTTTCTTAATAATAAAAAAGAAGAAACTTTATCCCTGCTAAATTAAAATCGGGCAGATGTTGGATATGGTTCATATTAGCCAGCCTTTCACCCCTTTGCCCCTGGCACTAAAGTTCCGACTTTTTCTTTCTGCTGTGTCCGTTTCTCACTGAAAGGCATTATTCCTGCCCTAGCTCTCTTCTTCTATTTATTTTTTCGGCGTCTAAAATTAAACCTACTCATTTAGTGATATACATTCAATTTCAGGTTGCTAAACCTGGCCAGAGAGGGGAAATGTTTTCCAAAAAGTGATGCACCACCAACCTTAAAAGAAAACATGAGTCAGGGAAAGCTATTCTTTAAAGGTTTATTTCTAGAGAGGTTTGTAGCTCTGTTGACATTATGGGGATGATGGCTGTATTGCAATGGGCTTTGCAGGCCCAGGAGGTTTATGTTTTCTTTTGACCATAAGTACAATAAAATTTTAAAGGTGCACAAAGTCTCATCACTTTAGATATTTAAAACTAGATTGGAAAAACCCTTGGGAAACATACTTTACAGTGGACAGCCCTGCTGAAAGAGCAGGGGATAGGAAAAAAAACCACCACCCAAATCCAAATAAAAAGCTCCAGGTTTATCATGCTAGCCGTATGAAAATCCTGGCTGTTAAGCTCCCTAGGATAGTACAGCTCATTTCTCCAGGGCTGTGAAGATAGAATTTATTGTCCATTTGGAACGATCAAGTTTAGGCTAATAAAAGGCCTTCTGTAAGCAGAAATGCCCAAGCCGATGTTTGGCAGAGTTTTCAGTGGTACAGTTTATGTAGGATGGGGCTCTGCACTATGTGAAATTACTCATATCTCTGCAGCCGAAGATGATTTGACGTACAGGAGTAAACGTTAGTAGGCAGAGGCTGGAGGTTAATCAGCATTGCTTTCTGAACTGGATGGTTGAAAGCAGGAAAAAGTGAAAGCTGCTCTCTCTAGCCCTTCCCCTTGCTAAGGCGCTGCTAACTTTTATGATTATTTTTTTTTCTCTTCCTCTTTTACTATCTGTCT
Organism: Opisthocomus hoazin; assembly: GCF_030867145.1. Lineage (NCBI taxonomy): Eukaryota > Metazoa > Chordata > Aves > Opisthocomiformes > Opisthocomidae > Opisthocomus > Opisthocomus hoazin. The sequence goes on along the minus strand of NC_134423.1, from coordinate 27,307,191 downwards.
TTGTGCCTGAGGGCCAGTGAAAGAACACTGCAGATTCTAGATTGCTTTCAGAGTTTCCCTTTGCTGATGATGGATTACCATGTCAATTTAAACGGCATAGGATTAATTTGTTTCAATGATTTCTCTTTAGGCTGAATGCCAGTCTTTTTTTAAAACTCTCTCCTTTCTCTTAATAATAATAATAATAATAACAATAATAATAATAAGAATGATATCCTTAAAAATCCCAAGCACTTTTGATATCCCACATTAAAAAGACAATAATAGAAATAGACAAGTTAGGTGTAACGTTGCAACGCAGCTATGGGTTTGAGTGTTTTTATCTCATTCTAAGGGGCTGAGGCATACAGTCAGTCACATTAAAACGAAATTGGATCCAACGTTTATTCAATAAATACTTGTCTTGTAGGTAATCCAGAGCAGAGTGCTTTTGACACATAAGGACTTAATTTGTCTTGGATAACAAGTTATTAATATGGCACATTTAAACTTGCCACCTACAATAAAGTCATTTAGATCTATAATACGACTCACAAGAGGACTTCGTAAAACCAGAAACAAAGTTTGAAACTGCCTCTGAGTTGTGGAGCAGTCGCACGGCTCATGGTTTGCTCTTTTCAGGAGAAAGCACAGAGCAAGTAGGAGCCACCCCAGTGCAGAGGGGGTGCGTTTGCCCTTCTTTGAAAGGCAGACAGAAGTGGAGTAAAGAGGAAAAAAAGACCCCAAACACACATTTTTGAATGCATAAGCTTTAAGCTGTGCTGTGTCTGCTAGCAAACTCATCGCAGTTTTGAAAGTGAAAAAACATTTGGTTCCAAGTATAAATTCGCCCGCATTTGCACCCTATCTCTTCTGTCTGCTGTGCAATTTACTTGCTTTTAATAATAACCGAGGAAGTTGGAACATAATCCACCCATAAATGTTATTGCTGTAATTTGATGGTGCTGTGTTTGTTCATGCATTAGCCATATACGTAACGCGAAGTGGGGATGTATGGTGGTGATCCCTGTGCAGCCTGAACAAACAGAGATGCTTTGGTACATACTGGGTTTCAAACCCCAAATATTCAGCCATTATTTTAAAATTTGGGAAGCTGGAGGTGGGGTGTTTTGTTTCAGACCTGTCCTAACCAAACAAAGCCTGAAAGAGGTGCATCAGGAGGGGAATACAGCGGGCACGCAACACAGGACGTGTTTTTTGGCTGCGATTCGGTCTCCACACTGTATGAGTGAGCTTTATTATCCTGCTTTTACGTATTCAGCTTTAGATTGCTCCTGCCCTGGCAGATTCTGTCTCTTTAAGTAACTAAATCTCATTTTTAAGCTCTTCCTGGGAAAAGGATGTTACACATGAGTAGAAAAATGCAGGCAAGAAAGGCTAATTGAATGAAAAGAGAGAATTAGGTTAAAAATAGAGTACAATCTAGTATCACATTTTCACTAGTGTAACCTGAAATGAAGGTGTCTCCAAGTCCCTCGTGATGCCAGAGTGTTTAGATGTTGGGCACAGATGGAGACACCTATTGAAATGTGTCTGAAGAAGATTAATAGGACTTGTCAGTGTTGGGAAAGCACTGCTTTGCTGTAAATTTCTACTAGCACAAGATGAATTACCGATGAATGCTCAGTTATCAACCCCATCACTATCATTGGACACTAAATCAAATTGAGCAGTTATCTACAATCAGAAAATTTCTTTTAAAAATAGGCATACACCTTTAGGCTTAAACTCTTTAATAAGACAATATCCTCTATGTTATGTGTGTGTTCAGGAAGGGATACGATTTAAAGTTTCTCTACAAAAAGCTTCTGTTCACAAATGAACTCCAAGTTTAGTGTGAAATCAGGGTCGTCAAACAATAGAAGATATTCAGAAAATACTGGTTATACAATATAATGTTCTGCTGGGGGCCTGATCCAAAATGGATTTTCATGCATGTCATCGGATTTTGGATCCATCCCTGTTTGTGAGAGGTTTTTTCATCACTCCTTTCCCCTTATTTTTGGTGATGATAAAAAAACCTTCTTTCTACCTTAAAGACTGAGTATCCAAATCATATATTAATTCAAAATAGCTGTGAAGACTCAGGATACGTGTATAATAATAATACCACCCCCAAAAAACATATTTAGGAAATTACAGCTTACCATAAGAAAATACGTTATGAAAGAATCAGTGAATAGTATTTTCAGATAAAATATTGCCTTCTCTCCTTTGTAAAAGGGGAAGCTGTCACAAGTAAAACTATCACAAGCATTTACCAGCCCACCGATAAGGTACATTAGCTGTATTTACCATGTGATGCTGATGATGACCATGATTTCAAAGAAGAATCATATTTTTTTAGTTTCTAGGATCTCTTTCCGTCTCACCCAGGCATTGCACTACTTTATCCGAGGAGATTTATCGTGGCATGTTTTCCAAAGTCAATTTTCCCCTTTTATTATAGACAAGGGCAGTCATTTATGTTTAGGGAGGGAGACAGGTACAGTGCCTTTATCTGATCTGTGTCCCCAGCCACAGCCACCTCCTTAATCGACGACAAATTCCCACTCTGGAGGATCAGGCCCTATCTGGGCTACTTCTCAGCCAAGGAATGTATCCTTCTTTTCATCTCCACATATCTTACCTGTGATGTATGCTACTTTTTGAGGAGGGAATAATGTGCTGTTTACCGCAAAGCACAGCATCAAAGCCTTTGTGTTTTTCTCATCTTCAGCCAAAGCTTATTCTTTACCACCTTAAAAATTTACCTTGGTGAGGGATAGTAGCAGTTATTGTCTTCATTTTGACATCCTAATTTTTACACAGCCCTGCATTAGGGCCAGATTCTCACTCAGATAGGAGTTACTGACTTTCAGCAGAACGGAGCCGACTGCAGCCAGCCACAGCCCGCGCCCTTCTAACACAGTTGCTTTACAGCATCCCCGTGTTTGTTTTTTTCTTTGGAGGGTATGATTCTTTAAACATGTTTGTTTTACCCAGAGCAGCAGTGGATTCCTAACTTTTTTTTTCGCCACAAACATGTAAAGAGAATATTAATAGGGAATATTAATAGAGTGCGGCAGCACGATGCTAGTTAGGTTGTAGTAGCTGAGAAATATGAACTAGCAAACATAATCCATAAACTCCATTTGGTTACCATAATGCTCCAATCTGTATTTATTACAAGCCCACTCTGATGCTTATACAACTGCAATTGCTAGATTTATACACCCTAATGGTTTCACAATAGGAAAAACCTGTGTTCTTTATCTTTCTTTTCCTGTCCAAAATAGCCCCTTCCACATATACTTCAGGCTTCTCCGGACTTTGTCTGGGTTTAATCACAGGCTGTGGGACAAAATGTGCATTATTAAGAAATATAAATATTTTCAGAAGCAATCAAAGGGTTGAAAGATTGATTCGGCATGTAGATTGGATTTAATTCGAAGCAGCTTTGTTCTAATGAGGACTACTGGGATACAAAGACGGCAGCCGCTTATGGCCACCAGTTGGGAACTTCGACTCGCTGCAGCAACCTGTCAAGAATTTCACAAAACTGCCAGGTATTAAAGAGCAAAGTGGTGGGGAAGCCGGTGGTCTGTTGTTTTCAGGAGGCTGGATTAAGATTTCACAGTCCCTGTTTTACCAAAATGAAAATTAAAGTTAATTTCTTGCCGCCCATGGGTCCAAATCCTACAGTCCCTCACTCGGGGGAAAACCCTATGGACTTTATGGGGGGCTTTGCCTACGGGAGAGGTGGTGAAGCTTGGCTGAGCCCCAAGTCCAACAAATTTGAGAGCCCCGCAGCAATTCGCACCGCTTCCAGACCCGGTGCGGTTGCTTTCGCGCTGCCTTTTTCTGTTAAATTTCTCTACCTGTGCGCCTAGACCTGATGGGACTTTTTTGCGTTGGGAGATGTTTTCCCTGTGGAGAAATGCAGCTCCATGTTGGCTTGGAAGCTCTTGTGCCCTTGTTGGGTGACCCAGCAGAACTGCCAGACCTGTCCTGCTTCCCGGGGAAAAGCCTGCAACGTCCAAAAGAACATCCCTGAGATGATGCTGAACAAAATGGTACACCGGATAGTTTTCCCTTCAGACTTCAAAAAACCCCAACAGCAAAATTTTGGCATGCACCGTGGGGGTGGGGGGTGGGTGGTGTGTCACGGCACAGGTACTTGGGGAGCGCAAGACCCTGGCAGCTTCCCTGAATGTCGAGCGTACAGTCAGAATCGCAGTGTATACAGGATCAAACACCGACTAGTTTCTTTCTCCCCTTAGCCCCCCCCTTGCCTACTTTTGTCCGTAAAAGCAATAGAAAGAGAGAAAGCTTGAATTTTCTGAACTGTTTCACCCATCCACAGCTGGAATTCCAAAGTGAAATGAAAATGCCTTTAAAATCAACCCTACATGGGAGCCTGAGAGAACAAGTTTTCCTTTGTTGTAGGGTATAGTATTATTTGCTGTAGGTTTTTGATATACATTCTAAATTAGGCCTGCAAAGGAATGCTTCATCTTTAATTCATCACTCTCAGCTGAAAGAGATTAGCAATGTCTAGCACGCACCCTTCGTATGGTGCTGACCTCATCAAGTATGGCCTGAAATTAATTAGCCTCATTCATTCCAAATGGAAAAGGATAATGGAGCTGCATTTTAGAGATGACCATCACAAATTGTATGCAGCATATTTAAAATACCTCCCCCCTCGCTCCCCTCCCCATTTAAAAAACTATGTAGATTAAAATTCTTTCCAGAACTTGCAATATGTTAGAGTTATCAAGGCATTAGGAGCAGAAACCGCTTGGTTTTTATTTGTGGAACTGGGAGCCACATTTTGTGTGTGTGGCTGTAAAAGCAGCAAGCCTGTCTTAATGGCAGAACACCTGGAATTAATATGATATTTCCAGGTGCTCTGGCAAACTGGGGCATCAAGCACTTGATATATAAACATTCTTCCACTGGCTTGCTTAAATCAATCTGAAAGTGGTGTCCCTTTGTCATTCATACATGCAAAGTGCTAGCACAAACTCCAGCTTGGCTTCAGAGTCCTACATCACTCATAATCTAATTAGAAATCAGAGCAGAGCTGAAGCAGCATTCTTTGTGGATTCTTGGGCAGCAAATAGGGATACTTGTCTTTTGTTTCCCTCCTCGATTGCATCGTTCACAAGCTTTCACACCACATCTCTAAAGGTGGTTAGGTGCCTCAAGATGTTGACAGGCATGAAGGACAAGATTATTTAGGTATTTAGGTGCCTACCCCGGGTGATTTCAAATGGGATTAAGCTACTGGATGTTACTGGGTAGGGGGGGCTGGGGGAGAGGAAAAAAAAGCTGCCAGTGTGTATGAAAAGCCCTAATCTGTTGTCCTGAACTCCAGCAACGCGGGCGATGTTTTACCAGGGTAAAATTGCCTGTGGGGTAAATTTACTGAGGTCCATTAATTTTTACCGAGGTGAGCAGGTACTTGGGCAGCGCAGCCCAGCCCAGGGGCTCAGCCAGCTCCTCCGTGGCCCAGCACAGTGGTGGTGTGTGCTCTGGTTTCTTCCCAAGAGACAGGGAAAGTAGTAAAGAACGCTGGATTTCCCACAGGAATTTGGAAGACTCTCACGTCTAAGACAATGTGGAGGATTGGGCCAAATCCAGATCCAGCCTGGGTGCCTCCATCTGAGTAGTCCTGTCTCATCCTACAACTGCCGATGGATGGCAGTGATGTGGACCTCTGTCTCTCTCCTTACTCCCCAGCATCAGATCACCAAGAGGGCCTGAGATAATACTGTAAGAGACATGCTTTTACTCACACCAGATAATTCGTTGTGAATCTTCAGGTTTTGAAACAAAAAGGTCAAAATGGCCTGTATCTGCAATGCCAGGGCTTGGGGAACGTTCCTGCCGTTCGTACGCCCACGGCTGGATACATATGGAAAAACGTGATACGTGCTGTAATCACCTGGTCCCCAGGAACAGAGAGAATTAATTATTTTTCTTTAACACCGACAAAAATTTGTCTTCCAGAAACTCCATTCATTAAGACTGCCATTGAATCTAGGATTTAACTCATTTTTGTTAACCCTAAACAAATTCAAGTTTGCCTACCACGAACAAAGCCGCTCGCCATCTGATAATCCAGAACTGCTCAGGAAAAAAGAATGAGCAAATGTTAGAAGCAGCAGGTGAAATCATACCACAGTTATTAAGCCTTCTTTCAGGGGAAGCACAGGATAGATTAAATTGTTATGTTAGGCCATGTTGTGAGTCCACGTCAATTTTATTTGAGATCTTATCTTGGCTCAGAACCGTTTCCTCCTAAATTGAACTAAATGCTGAAGACATGAGAAGCGTATTGACCCGAAGATTCAAAACTTTGGGCTCAGCAGCCTTTTGATCCTTTGTCCACAGAGTATCCAGTTGTAAAGCTGTGGAATATTAAATAATCATGATTATCTTCAACTTGCCTAAGTTAATTTGTCATGCTGAAATACTGACACAGATTTTCCTTACTGTTTTTTTCAGAACAAGATATTGATTCTGCCTGAAAGCTGGTTTCCTTTGCCACTGATCTTACAGACTGTGGTCCTATACTAACATTAAGTCTCACATGCTTACCACAGTCTGTAATTCTGTCTTTGGTGCTCTTAATCTCTCTTTTGCAAACACCTTTGTCCAATAAAGCAACAAACAATAATCTTACAATCAAAATGACCGAACTATGCTGGTACTTCTATCACCTGTTATGCAGAAGCTGTTCTTGAGATTCAGAAATGCAGTGTAATTCACCTGGGATAAGAAATGAAATTTCAAAATGAGCAGAACAAACATTTTTTAGGGGTAAGTAAGTTTCTAAATAAACCAGCTTTTTAATTCCACCTTTTCTATATTAGTACTGTAAATCAATGTAGTCTGCACTTGGAGAAACCAGAGGAGTTTGAATTGTCATAATTAAATATCATCCTGTTTCTTGCAGCACAGCCTAACAAGGGGTTTTACTCCTGATACAAGAGTTTTCTCAAGTAGGGACAACTTACTAACTTACTACGGCAATGACTGAAGCTCCAAGCGGTGCCATGATTTTTTAGAAAATGAATCTCCACCAAAATGCACAGCACAATTCATCCCTGGTGTCAGAGCACTGAAAAGGTGGAGTTATAGAAGAAATAAAATTGTGCAGATGCTTTTAAAATACAAACATAATGAAGATACCTTAAATAATGCGATCTACTCAGATGGACTTCCAATTATCCACATGCAAACTGTGTGTTCCTTCATCACCTCACTCACCTCAGCTGCAAAGTTGGTTAGTGGCGGACTTTAACACTAAGCCATAAGTTTGGAGGGGAAGAAAAACCGGGAGGGTGCAAAGCTGTATATTAGCTTAGAGAAGCAGGATGTCATTGCCAGCCTGAATTTGTTGATGACAGCAGGCATTGAGCAAGAAAAGCTTTAGCCGCCGAAGCAACAGTTTATGTACTTTCGGTAGTGACACCCGAGAGGCAATGCAGTGGACTTATAGCAGCAGGTACCTATGGCCAGCCAGCCTCAACCGCAAAATAATGATTCAAAATGGAGGCTCACCTTTCCCCTGAAATTTTTTTTTGTTCTTATTTTAGTCTCATTTCAAATATTCAAGAGTCTGGGTTTGATTATTTTTAGGTGGTGGAGGAGGATTTTTCTCTGCGAAGTATCGATCTCACAGAGTTAATTGGATAATTTCCATTCTTACCTAGCAAAGACTATGGAGATGTTCAACAGTACAAAAAGGCACCCAGCTCCCCATCCGTGGGTTTGTGTGTGAGGTCAGGCCTTTCTGTGGGCTGCGGTTTGTTCCCGTTTGTACCAGATATCAGTGACCTGCAGTGGTTGCTCCTAAATCACTGGACATTGCAGATCCACACACACATGGAGAGTTCATGTCCAGAAAACAGAAGCCTGTTGAGCCACCATCATAGCTCTTTGTCCCAGCTGAATTATTTGGCTCCCCATCTGCAGGATTTTCTTTCCATACATCCTAATTCTACCATCCTCTTCCCATAATAAAAACATAAATGAGTACTCTATAAGTGTAATTAAGATAATAGTTCTTTCATTACAAATACTGGAAGCCTGTAACCTGTAATTCAGTTTTTCTGATACTCTTCTATTCTAACACTAGACGTGCTATTTTAAAATGTCTAGAACCTGAAAGCTAAATTTATATAGTGATATATAATAGCAATGGAAACCAAGCCTGCTCGTTAGCTCAGGCTTTAGAGCTATGTTGCATTGCTTTGCCAATTGGTGCCTTGTTCACCTATAAATACCATGCCCGCCACTCCCATAATGATTCTGATAGCAGAGTTTAACAGGAGAAAGTAAGATATGTCTTCATCTGTTGAAGGTAAGAATATATGAAAACCCAAGAGATACTAGCATGCAATGTCTTCTCTTGCATTATTCTCTGGCAAATTCGGGGGCAATAAGGGCATTTGGTTCTCTACTGTGAATCTGCCACACCCCTCATAACGCCAGCTACCCTTCTTTTCTAGGGGTGAACTATCACAAGACCATGACTGGCAAGCGTGGAGACCAAGCACACAGAGAGACAGCTGATGCAGCTGGTTCCCTGACTGTGGCTGGGCAGTGGTTGAGCTCTCCGTCACGACACAAGCTACCAGAGGCTGGAGAAACACCACATGAACTGTTCCTGTCCTGGGTCCTCCTTGTCAGCCCTTTCTGCTGTATGAAGCCCTGAGAACCAAGTCAAAGCAAGCACACGACCAGGCATTTGCTCTTGTCATGGTCTATACCTGAAGCACAGCGCAAAGTTTCATCCTTTGCTTCTGCAGGTAGGAGGTCAATCTAATTTAAAGATTTAGTGTTAGTGATGAGCAAGACCATAATGCTGAAATAGGCCATGTGAACCTTTGCCCTCTGCTAGGATGGACATGGTTTCATGATTTGCTCTCTGATTTCTGGATGAAGCAGCCGGCACGAAGAGGGTGTGCAGGCACACATCCCCCTTGATAGCTGACAAGAACAAACTGACAAACATTTTTAATATGCTGCAGCTTATCAACGGCCCAGTGAGTAAAAGGTGAATGATATTTTCCATCAGTTATTCATAGATGTACATGGATATGCTGATAAACTGCCATTTAGTCCAGAAGAGGGACAGCATAAATCACCAGATAAAACACATTATTCCTAGTGAAAACCTTTATGGAAAGTTTTCTTGCCCCAAACCCCTCCTGGAATAGGCACAATAATGCTCCCTGAGACCTGGCAGCCCTTCTAAGTGAGCATATGGCCTGCTCAGCTCTTGCAGCACCAGTGCACGGTGAGTAAACACACAGCAATGTCAGAGCAAACAGGAGGCTGTTTAATAGCATGAACTTCTGTGGCTACTTCAGACTTTATCAGTACTTCAGAAATGGATTCCCCTTCTCTGCTGGAGCCTGCACTGTTTGCAGGAGAGGTAGGAGAAAGCTGAGACAATCTCTTTGGGGGCAGACGGCGTCTGTAGCCATCCCCCATAAAGCTGCTGCTGCCGCGGAAGGGTCCTGGCGTGTGAGAAGTTGTGTTTTCTGGTGATGCTACATTGACTTCTTCATTTTTCTGAGATGTCCCCTGATGCAATGTAACTTGTACAGTAATTGGAACAGAGAGAGGGACCAGAAGGTAAAAACCCCACTGTTAATCAAGGCTGGCGGAGGGCAGAACATTAGCTGCAGTAATTGTGTTTCCGAGGGAGTCAACAAAGCCAGGCTCGTCAATGCTAGCAAACAGATCTGGTCCTGCCTCTGTGCTGCTCGCACTGGCAGAACGTTGCACTGAAATCACTGGAGTAGGGATAGGGCCAGGAACGAGTGGCTGAGTTGCAGAGCAAAGTAATTCTTGCCAAAAAAGTTCAGCTATGCTCAGAAGTATGTAAAGTGTCTGATCTGAGAAGTGTCAAGTAGCATTTGTGACCAATTATCCAAGATGAAGGGGGCAGAGCTATGTTTACATGTACTAATCTTCCGCCAAAGCCTGAAAACTCCAATTCACGGACACGCATCAAATTTCCTTTCCAGGCTTGGCATTTGCCTGTGTGCATGCATGCACATTGCTCAGGAATGACAGGAAAACATGATTACGACTTGCAAATAATACAAATAAAAAAAAAAAAGGTGAGGGTAGCTGCCATGCAGGAGCAGCACAGTAATTAAGCCTATACTGTGATACGTGAAAAAAATCATGGACCACTGTATGAGTAAAATATCTTTATCAGCTGAGCTGAAACATGGTGTGTGATGTGCCTGTATTGTTATTTTTCCACAACCTGTGAAGCCCTGGGAAATGATCCACACAAAAGAGTAAGAAGTAAAAGCTGTCTCTGCCATCTTCTGTTTAATTAGCACAGGTATACCAATTTAATGCAATTAATCAAGATAGTAGGGATTAAACAGTAACTCACAGTTGACAACAACAATGTTATCAATGCTATGGCATAGAAGGGCTACAAAATGATAGCAGTGACTGGAAACACCGCAAGAACAAGCTGGCTGGAGTTTTGGGTGGGTTTCAGAGGTTTATACAGCTCTATTGAAATTTAGGGGCACTGATCTTTCATGTGGCCAAGTGTTTATCTGCCCCTGCCCTTCTCTTTCCCCTCTCGGACCTTCCAGGGTAACCCTCACAGTGGCAACAACTTTTAAAGCGATTCCTCTTTCTCCTAACAGGTTCCTGATGCTGAAGGTCTGACCTTCAAATGAGCAGTGCATAGGGCAAGAATGAGTACCGCAGTGAGCTTCTGGCCTTCAACCCTTCCAAATACAGCTGTTTTGGTAACCAGAACAGTATATTCATGACGGGTGAGGGAAGAGAGCCTTCCACTGAAGGATTTCTCAGCACATTAACTCTGTCAGTGCTGGATGCTCTGTGCCTATGCAGGTTGCCCGTGTTTATTTAAGTCCCTAAATGCAGATTTGCAGAAGTCTGTAGCTTTCCATAACTTCGTGGCCATGATTCAGTGCCTGTTGCACCTAGAAACTGAACTATTCTTCCCAGGCATTTCCATGTATATCTGGGGAGAACTGCAACCACATGCCACTAGTGAGTAGTTCAGACTTGGATTTGTTGTTTGCAGGAGAGGCACAGCCTGGTTGGCTACAATACAACTGTCCTCATTAATGTTCTTCAAGCCCTGATGTGCTGGGACCACCATCGTTGGGTAAGAAGATGGCTGAGTTTTCTGGGTTCATTCTCTGGGCTTCAGAATGTTAAATTGGGCAATAATGAGTGGTAACCATGACCCTTTTTATGGTGAGGTTGACACTTGCCATCTAGTAAACAGACACAGAGATGACCATCCTCATTTCACACGGGTCACCAAGCAGCCCCTGGGATGGGAAGGGTTATTGGCCATTTACCAAACTCTGTTTGACTCGGGCTTATGGGTGAGAGATGAAAGGCACTACATGGCGTTACCAGTCCTTGGGGCCAGCCTGTCTCCCTAAAGAAGCATTTTATTTAACAAGGCAACTACTGGCCCATGGGAATCGGAGAGTTAAGAAAACGAGGATGCAGTTTCAATCGCAAATGCTTCCTTAGGGCAGATGTCTTAAAGTTCACTGCTTCAGTGTTGCAATCGTTGCTACAGGACTCTTAGTGGCTAGCAGATTTTTCCCATAATTAATCTTCTCCTCTTCCCACCAAAACATTCATTAGGTTACTTGTGGTGTTTCTGCCTCTGCCGTATTCTGTTTTGCTCCATCTCCCTGGGGGAATTGCCCCACACCTGGGGCAAGCCCAACGCAGCAGATAGGAAGAGTTAGCTTTTCTAAGAGCTTCAAAGTCTAGGCAGGAGGTGCCTTCAGCAATTCCCAGGTGAAGCAAGCAGCCCTTGTATCACACTTAGAGCTGTCAGGAGCTTGGGAGACCTGTTCTTTTGAATTTGCCAAACATTTTCAATATCCTAGAGCTGAGATGCTGATTGATTTTTTTTGGCTATAGTGGAGTGGTCCTTGCTGTCGGGGTAGTCCGAGCATTGCCTTTTTACAGATGATGGATACAGTGCTTAATGCTGCAGTGGTTACATGAAGGAGAACATCTGCTGCTCAGACAGACCAAGAATTCTACCCGGACCCATCCTGAATTTCTTATGATCCAAAATCCGGTGTTGTTCCAAGTTCGTTAGCATGGGTCAAAATCCTGTTTCACTTTTCTCCCTTACTGTTTGTGACGTGAATCAGGAGACGTTCAGAAGTTGCGTTTGCTGTTTGATGGTTTTACATCGCGGTTGTAATAGTGCATCTGCTGAGTCAGCAGTTCTTTCTGTGTTTGTTTATTTATTTAATACTCCTTTTCCAGCAAGTTCTTGTCACCCAGTTCCTGCTGACAGCCAGGGAACAGGCACAAGTCAGCTGAGAAAATGAACGACTGGAAGGTAAGTGAAAAGAGTAGTAAATGCAGGCCATTCATGTGACAGGATCCAATCCTTTTTTATGCCAGGAAGATTTTTTAAATGGGACTTCTCCCAGTGGAGAGCTCACAATGCTCAAGGGCTGCTTCACTATAAAGACAATACATAATTATCCAGAGTTTATTATTATTTTTCATCACCTGTTTTCCAGTCGCACGGAGTGAGAGGACAGACGAGATCAGGACCTAGTTTATTGCCATGCACTGTACAGATTGTACTGTACACTGTACTGTAAAATCCCTGTAAAAGGTGCTAACTATCTGCTTTATGGAGGCAGATAAATGCACCCAGGCTGAAGGTTGAAATGACTGGGCTACACTGGCAGAACCCACCAGCAGCAAAAATCAGGACTCAGCCAGAGACCTTCTATCCTGGGACCCTGCTGCTTGTTGCTTTAGACATCTTTTCTTTTTACATTCATTTTGAATCACTGAAAAGATGAATTGAATAAATGCCATATCCTTTGAAGCACTATTTATTGTATTTATAGAACACAGATTATCTGTTCTCTCAGGCTAGTGGAGATTATGCAGAGTGATAAACTCATCAAGATAAAATGTAGGCTGGGTGTGACGGAGAAACTCGTGTCTTATTTCTCAGTGCCATCTTAATCTCTGGTTTTGGTGTGACAGACTACGCAGTCCCAGTGATACTGTGCCTTCCTGTTCTCTGCTTTCAGGACGCGATCATGAGTTGGATTTGGAAAAAGCAACTTTCATGCAGAGATGAGACTGGAATATGGATACTCTTCCAGGGTAAGTGGATTTTTGTTTAATTTGAGTTTTATACCACTTATAAAGTCTGTACAAAGTCTGTTGTTAATCGTAGCCTAGTTGTAAAACTGCATTTGATTACTACTTGTTCAATTCAGTAAAGCATACCTGTGTACCATAGCAACACCTGCTCTATGTATATATTAAAATTATTTTACCAAGTCAGCCCTTTGGGATTTAGCGTTTCATTCATAAAGGATTCTATAACACATACCAGTTGTGCTATCCCTCTACTTTCTGATGAATTTGGCAATGTTCTCAAGCCTTTTTTTATTTTAATTTATCGTAATATTTCTTTACTTTCTTATTTTAACAACTGAGACTTTTACAAATACAATAAAGAGCTGAAAAATAACAGTCAAAGATTGAAGGCATACTCCTTATAATTTTTGCTTTAGTACTTGCAAGTCTTGGCTTATCTTATGCAACTTTTCCGTGTTGACTACTCTTTGTTAGTTTTGCTCAGACACGGAAGGTAGTGTTAACGGATAATGTGTGTTATAGGTTTCTTTACAGATGAAATCAGTGAAGTGTACTGAAGTCTAGTAGCTACTTGATACCAGGAACTTATACAACCCTCCGTGCTACTGCTGCTGCTTTGAACCAATTTATTTAGTCATTTTGCCTTTAACTACTCAGCTGCATTCCTTCCTGCTGTAACTGCAGTGGTACAGGAACATGTGGTTCAAACCATGCAGTCATTGCCATCCTGGATTTCATGAGGGGTTATTCTTGTCTCAGAAGTGAATCATTCAAATGTCCTTCTACAGATTCCAGGTGAGTTACTCACATTTAGATGCTTCCAAGTAATACACAGAAAGGTGCTGAGAAAACGACAAGTCTCTGCCTAGTCAAAAAAAACCTCAGCAGAAGTAGATCCCAGCAAAGTACTTGTAATAGTGCTCAAAATCTTTCCAAGGAGACCTACGGCCAAAGGGCTTCTGCCTTCAAAACTGTGTGGCCAGCAGGGATGCACAGGACTTGCTTTGCCGACTGACCCATCAGCCGCTCTCTGTCCCTAGAAACAAGTCAGGAAATGACTGAAAGTATCTGAAGATATGAAAAAGGATAATTGAGTTTCACTGTGGGAAGAAGAGGGTAATCTGTCCAGACAAATCTAGGACCTAGTATAGAAAACTGTAGTATCTGAATATAAAAAATGAGTCATTTTGAATAAAGATGTCTATCAGGACTGTGAATTCAGAGCGTAAAAAAGTAGCTTTGCTTAATAGACCATCTCTCTCTCTCCATCTTCTTCTAACTCATTTTCTTGTTCTCTTTCTTCCTTTTGTGTTATTGCAAAAAATGCGTGTAAAATCTGATATTGAGAATGCTTGAGCTTCATTTCAATCTTCTCTTCTCAAAATGTTTTGTTCCACTGTGAAGATTCCCCCTGCAAGATAAGCTTAGTCATGACCACACTAGGTTTGCGGGGCTGCAGAGAGAACAGCTGTATTTTGAGGGGTCTCTGAGGCAGCCAGTTCCCCACTCTGCTGAAGCTCTTGAAGATGTTTCTGAATTGGCATGAGAAATCGCCTGGGACTCAGAACAGACCACAAGCTGCTTAGGACAGTATTTTCTCTGTGCCTTTTTTTGCTGAGCAGAATTGCTGCACTATAAACAAATGTGAGTTTTGCCTCATTCTTAGATACTGTGAGTTATGAAAGACCACTCTAGATGTAATGAATGTATAGATCATTTTGACCAGATCATAATCCATTAGTAAATAATGTTCCCTGAAAATGTATAGGTGAAATAAAGAACTTCTTGCTACTATTGCTCTATTGATATCAAGGATTACTGATGAGGCCAACATGATCCCTAAGCTTTGTGCTACTGACTTTTAAATACAATACAGAACTAACTACAGGGTTTGGTGAGCAAATTCCTTCCTGGATTAAGATAGCCAGGATTTATACTGATGGAAACAGAACCTGAAACTATACCAAACTTACTTGTCCCTAGACTTTACCACAAGCCCCAAACCGAAATGATCACTAATATTTATGAAACTTTCCCATTAGGCTTCCCTGATTTTGGTAACGATATTAATAAGCAAACCACACAGCACTTTTCAGAATGAGTAGGACTCTAGCAAACCCGTGTAACGTCTAGGACTGTTCTTCACTGTACAGGGAGGAAGCCCAATGGTACCAGGCTGTCTAAGACCTATGGCCAATTGTCAGCACAGTCTCTAGGCCATGGCAAGGTTACTTTTAAAGAAGATGGCACTTAAGGGACATCTACGTGACACATGCTACTGTGTCCGGAGATTGGAGTTTATGTATTTTGCTCTAAATCTAGAGAGGAAGTCACTAGGAAAAAAGTGAAAGAAGCACAGGGGAATAAAAGTACTTTTAAAAGAGAAGAAATCTACATTTCAATGAAAATCCTTTCAAGGCATTTCAAATAAGAGTCTGAGAGAAATAATTACAAAGTTTGGAGAGAAAGAACGTTAGCTTTGATATCTTTTTCTTCTATGAAGCAATTAAAATAAGCAATTTTTCAAATACTAAGCAGAAAATTACTAATGGCTGAACCCAAAAGCTTTCATTTCCTTCTTGGGGCCTTTATTCTTCTAAAAAAAGACAAAAAAAATGTGAAGGTGGTTTTCCAGATAGATTAATGCATAAAGCAGTCACTAGTTGGATGTCATAAAAACTACAGCAGCATAGAATAGCTGAGATTAAGAGCTAGATTTAAATCATGCAACAGTCCAGTTAATATCAATGTCTAATTAAGAAATGCATAAGAAGTCTGTAATGTTGATTTGATGGAGAAAAACTCTAATAGGGTTTCTTTTGGAATTTTCCATTTCAATTGCTGTGTAGACTTTTAATGGATGTCCTATCCAGTCTTTGGTATTAGCAGGAATCATTCTCAAATTAAAACCAAGGCCTAAAATGGAACACAGGTAGACAAATTAGCTCATCTGGGAAGCAGTCTGGGTAGAACGACAATGTGAACTCCAGCCAAAATTTTAGTAGTAATAAAAGAGAAGAAAAGTCTCAAATCTGGCGTGGAAACCCTATCTGCTTATTGTTTTAAATAATTTCTACCCCTGTAATTTTAAACAATGCGATGTCAACCCATTTCCCCACCTCTCTAAGCCTGCCGAAATCTCTGATAATTCATACTTGGAAATCCAGACCACTAAGCATTATTAATTAGGCTTTTTAAATAGGAAGGTTTTCTGTACTTATGTATTATAGTAGTACCTAGAGGTGGGCTCTTTGCTCGCAGTGGGGTTTACAGCCCACAGTTCGCAATCATTAGCAATGAACACCGTTAATCCCCCACTCCTCTCTGGGTAACTAAAGCTCTGAAACTCTTTGAGCAAAACTAAACCTGCAGCATTGTCTTTGTGACACAGATCATTCAGGACATTTGGTCTCTTTGTAGGAAAGGAGAACTGGTTTTAAGGTGCATGTCACTGATGCCCCAAAGCAGTTAAACTAGGAGCAGTGTAACTGTTAGTATGCACAATCCACATTGCAAAGAGGGAGAAAGCACAGCACTGGATTAAAGCAGCGGTGTATTTGTTATCACCACTGTGCTGTTGACCCAACAAATCCAGAGGGAATTATCTCAAGAATCCTGGAAGACGGCAAACTCAAAATAACCCCTCTGACCCAGGCAACAAGCACACTAGGGAGTAATTTTTAAGTTCATTAGAACACATTAAAATACAATACGTTTGCCACGGTAAAGCGAGGCATAGGATTCCATCTGTCTACATATTTCTTTTCAGTACTAAATCCATCCAGAGACCTTTCAGAATTATATCGTTAAGTCTTGCCACTTCACTTAGCAGACAGAGAGTGGAAAAGGCTGCAGGTAAAAGAACAGTGAAAGTTCGGCACTTCCGAGTCGCTGTCATTGCCTGAAATGTCTTGGTCCATATACATGCCTGTCATTTCTCCAGTGATCAAAGAGGCCCAACTACATCATATTAAATAGTGATACGATGGCCCCGTGGGGTGCCCCAAGGATTTTTCTCATTGAAAGAGATGGGAACTAGGACGTTCTCAGGGAGATATCCGACCTCTGAATGACGCAGAAGGTCTAATGTGGGGACATTCAGGTCACCACAGGAGTCTGACTTTTTTTTACCTCCCTCTTGACTGTATGACTGGGGAGGTATCATGGGTAAAAATGCCTCTAGGTGACTGTCCAAATAGAGCATTGCTTTAGCGGGGTGCTTTGTCTGCAAGCTTTGTTGGATTTACACAGTACTTAGGAAAAAAGAGGATGAAGCAGGCTGCCTTTCGCAAAAACATGCAACAGACAAAAATGAACAAACCTTAACTTGTTCAACACACTTAAGAGCCACAAATTCTGTTACAGTTCTGCTAAACGAGAGGAAAATTTCTCCTTTCCTCCATAAACCCATCCTTTTAGACATTACTGCAGTCATGTCCTTACCGCAGTTCCTGAATTCCTTCTGAAAAGATTAAAATGAACTAATACACCAATGATCTCATCATGGTGTAAAGGACGTCTTACACGTGGGGGGGGGGGGGGGTAAATCAGGAGAACTTCAGTGTTTCATTTACATTAGGAGTAGAAAAAGTACTATAACGTCATTGTGGAAAAACACCAAAGGTACAGTGCCCAGAGAGACATTTTTCCATTGCCTTATAAACTATTTGGGTTTGTCCTAACTGATCCTGCCTGTTGTACCTGTCATCCCTTCAGCTGTCTCCACATCTGTTCTCTTTCCTTTTTTCCTGCCTTTATCAATACCTTCCCTTGTCTCTCCCGTGCCCTTCCTGTATGTTTTAACGTACCTGATTACTTTGAATCATGTACACTACTATTCTCAACTACATCCAAAATACATTTTGCAGATTATATACATACAATCTTGTTACACAGAAGTATTCACATGTACTTCATCTATAGCTTAGTTATTTTGGGTAAGAACACCTTTCCTACATGAATACACAGTTCTTAGGCCAAGGGGTCATGGATTATGATAGCTCTCGTCTACTTTGGAGCCATTGTAGCTTCTAACAGAAATCAGGAATATGAGTAGGGAGAAATAATTTTTTTTCTTTAGTAGGAGAACCTATAAATTAGTATTCATGTAACTGAGGATCCCTCTACATTTTTAATGTTGTAGCACATTCTGAGGTTGATAACTAGAATATCTGCAGAACGTGATGAGTAGAGTGTTAATAATCTACTCTTATCTCTTGTGCCCATAGGTACACCTCAGCTCTGACTTGAGATCACACCGTTAAGCAATGAGGTGACAAACCGGTTTCCTTTCTCAAGCTGAATGTCACGTAACTGCCCAGGGGCCCTTTTTGGTGGAGGTAGTGTCCCCTGATTTTTCAAGCAGAGATGTGCCAGTGTGACCCTTTCCCACCCTTTATGCTTGGCAGGGGGAGACAAAACTGCTCATTTCCCTTGGTGACATTTCTCAGCCAGGAAGAAAGCCACAAGGCATCGGGCTGTGGGCTGAGAGGCATCAGAGCAGCCACTTGTCAGACATTAACAAAGAAACCTCCAAAAAACATTTAGTGGAAATGAATTCCCAGGGCTAAAGCAAACTGGTATAAAGGGTGGTGGTGCCTTTCTATCCACCCACAAGTTTTGTTACTCCTAGATGAGGCAGCAAACATGTCCAACCCCAAGTGTTCTGCAGCTGATAGATCTGCTTTAGTGAAGAGACCCCCAACTAGTGACGAGTATTATAGGACAATACGTACTGCAGCATTAGTAGAAGTCCAAATGGTCCAAGGAGCAGTGCAGAGCATCTGTTACCAACAAGAGAATAGTGGGTGCAAAGCTGCTGTTATTCCCAGCCCCAGGAGCTTGTCTGGAGGTGCAGAGGGGAGCTGGAGAACTCGGGCTGTTCAGTGAGATCTCATGCCCCACCCAGATTTACCAGGTCAGCTCAGTCCAGGCCAAAGCAACAGGGCAAGGTCCTTGGCTCTACTGCAAGTTCATTCCTCTGTTGATTGTGCAGAGGTATTTACAGTAGATCAGGATCTTGAATGGATACTGGCCTACCAGCTGAAGTTGTACAAGCTAAGTCATATATTCCCCAACTACAGATAAAACCAATGGCCAATTTTAGCCTAATCATCACTTCTGCCAAAGGAAAGAGAAACTCTTTGAGGTAAGTTCCCTTGGATGTAATTCTTTCTTCCCAGGTTACAAAAGGGCTGCAGCTAATACATATCCTGAGTCGTAATGTGGATTTGCACCTTTCCCATTAAATATATCTGGTTCATGTCCAAAGCATCGCTTCTACTCCTAATGCTCACTTGTATCGTAACAGCTCCTACATTAGTTGCAGGTGTGAAATGCCAACTGATCCACACTTCTCTTGCTGTCAGCAGGAGAGTAATGTATGTCAAAGGCCTGATTCTCAGAGGTGAGGTCACCAGGATCTCCATTTGCACATCTGCTTTTCTAAACACAAAACTCTGGAGATTTGCAAAGCTCCAACATGCACAAAATGGGATGAGTTCACTGGGGTCCATGCATAAGAAACCGATTGCGCTTCTCATTTAGTAGGCAGAATTTTCCCTCTATAGAAAATACTTGCTATTTTACAACAGGTAGCATTTTGCTAGTCTTTATATGTGGATACTTGTGTGTTCTGTATTAATAAGGAAAAGGCTACACTTCTCCATGTTACATGATACCAGACTAGTCAGGATTACAACAGGTTAAAAAAGAGCCTAACACATTAAGCAGCTTCAGAAAGTCACTTGTATTTGGTGTATCCCTGCTTGGACTGTGTGGGTGTTGAGCTCAGGAGACTGCCTGGTCAGAGCTCCTGGAGGGATGATGCTCCTGGAGCCTGCCTTACACAGAGGGAAACAGATTTCGTTTTGAGGGCTTCAGGAGAAATATTCAAATATTTCTGCTTCCTGCTGTTAGTGGATTTTTTTTCATACCTCAGAAAAAGTCTTCTGATTGTAATGTGTTTATACTTGATGCCTAGATAATGGTTCTTGCTCAGGAACCTCTAATACACAGTATTTTCTGCCTTCTGCATTTTACATGAGCTCAAAGACCACTCATATATATATGCCTAACTCTTTCCTGATTTCTGCTAGTCTAGGGTATTCTTCAATATCTTCAATAAAGATTCCCACGAGTAATCTATAGAGACTGTTTTTTTGTCTTCGTGTATGGTAAATATTTGGCCTTTTAATGTCATCTGGTTATGACATGATTCTGTTTTTTCTGGAGTTATAGGACATTTTAAACACATACATCCAAGCATCATTCCTCTCTATGCACTATACTTTTCCTCCCTCAGTTGACCATTTCTGAAGTTTTCTGGGATAGTAGAACAAAAATTGATCTTTGTATTTAAAATGAGAAAATGGAATTGGTCATCAGCTGCATGTTTTGTTAAATGGAATTCAGACCTACCATCCCCGTGGGGGCTTAATTTGAATGAAACCCAAGTGATTTTAAAACCCCATAGCATACTGAGGAGAGCCATGAGCAGAGCACACAGGTCAGAGTAGGTTTCATGAACATCTGAGTTTCCAACCCTGAAACTATGCTGCTCAAAATAGATGTCTCCTTAAGGAAGCCGTCAAAAATGATTTTCACAAGGATCAGAAAAGATGCACTTTAATACTGAGGAAGGGAAGCATTTCCTGTTCAGAGAACAGCTTGATTCTGGAATACACTCATTATTTTGGTATGTTAAAGGAACTGCACTGCAGCAGACAGCATGGCTTGCACAGCTCCGCGTGGAAGCGGCAGTTGATTTAAGAGGTGTCCTTTTCCCCTGAAACTTATACCAGAAATTCAGAGCGAAAGTTTGTCATGTTTCATCAGACTGGCTTCATTACCTTCACGAGTAATAGAAATTACATTTTTTTCTCTGGGCTGTAGAATATAGACATAATAAACCCGTGGAAAGAAATAGGGAAAAAGAAGAGATACTGATTTTCTTGGGATGAAGTACAGAAAAGGTGGGCTTGGAAAACATTGGAGTATAAAACGCTGTGGATTTTTAAAGCAAGTTTAAAGAAACATTTTTAAAGGAACATTTTCCAAGTGCATGTTGGTTTTATTTTCTTTTTTGCCACATATAATTATGAAAAACTTACAGACAATTCATGAGATTTTTAGTTTCTGTGGAGAATTGCATTTTCCAAGGTAATGCTATATGTTATTACTTTAGCCCACTGGGTATCATGTAGGCAAGGTGTAAGATTATGCACATGAATATTTCCGTCTACCACTTCTGTGTGCTGAGACAATATCAACTTATACTTTCTTTTGTCATTGGTCCTTATTCCATAGAGGATATTCTTAATTACAAGTGAGACAATTTGGTAACATCACTTAAAGTGTTACAGCATCATTTCTGCAATGATTTACACCTGCTAAGGGTATGAACATTGAATTTTAGGCCATATTTTAATTTCAAAAGATAGAGAGTATTTTTCCTACAGGGCACTTTCTATTTTTAATAAAAAATCTCTCCTTTGTTTAATTTGTTGGCATGGCTCTTCTAAATGATATGGAGCTTTTGAACACAAAGACACCATGTTTGCACATTTGTGCTGCCCTGAAAAATTAAGAGCACGTTTTTGTAGTGGCTTAAATCCACCTATGTGTAAACACCTAAACACTGTTTTCGACAACTGCATGAGGGACACACCTTCACAGGAATTCTAAAGCATACAAAACTAAAAATATCTCAGTCACAGAGCAAATTCACTGTACTCCTTCCTCCACCTGGTGATTATGGTGATATACAAATTTTTTTAACCCTTGCAGGTGTATTCCTAAATCTGTTGGAAATTATGGAAATGATTCCATTGACTCCAAACTCTGCTTTCTACCGGATTAAGGAAGATGTTTGTACATCAGATTTTCTGGTGATGCCCCATTAATGAAACAGGAAATTTTATAAACACATCAGGGAGGGTAAGTGCCCAGTAGAAAAGATGTCCGATAGAGATCCAGAGATTACAGTCTGCTGGTAACAGAAATAAAACAAGGAATGCTTACTAACAAGTCATGAATTTCTTTATAATTGCTTCCACTTTTGGGGCATCTTTTTCCTAGATCGGCTACAGAAACCCTGCAGTTCATGGGGCTTTTGATAGTGGTTATGATCAGAACAACACTTCTCGCATATGATAAAAACTACTTATGTTGGGCAGGATTTTTTACTCCTCAAATGACTTTTCTGAGGCTTTATTTCAATCTCCAGCTATTTTCTCCTCCTTCTTTTTTATTTTTATTATAAAATCAGGAGTTCTTATCTATGTAGAAGAGAAATAAAACTAAAGAAAATTCAAGCATGGTCTGTTTTAAAGTTTCATCTCATATAATAAGAATCTGTTTTGTGCTGTACTTCTCTCATGAACTCAGTTTTCCATTGTGCATTCAGTGTTGTAATAATGCAAATCAAATACAATTTTAATAACTCCTTCCATTAAAATGATCTATTAATGTTTTAAGACTCCAACACTTATGAGCATGATTCTAATTGCATGATTTTGCTACGGGCAGGTTTTATAGATCTGCCTGATCTTCAGATATTTGCACCATTAGGATTATTTTAAATAAATTAATTTTTGGAAGAGTTTCAGTCTCAGTAGCAACAGTTGAGTTTGATAATGGTTGTCTTGTGGGCAATCGTATGAATCTTCTTCCACGTGAGTTAAAACTAGATACAATTAGAACTCTTGGAGAGGAGATCACTGAGGTTTATACAATGACAAATGTTATGAAGAATGATATGAAGAGGGGAATATCTATTCACTATGTTCGTGCAAGTGGTAAAAGATGTTTAAAGTGGTTTGGTTTTTTTTCAGTTATAAGTTAGGTTTAGTTAGGTTTGGGATTTTTTTCAGCACAGTTAAATTGTGGGACTTTCTGCGACTGAATACCAAAATTATAATCAGATTAAGAAAAGGGCTAGAAATTCATGGAAGATAGCTCCTTTGATATCATTAACCATTCTTGTTTTACACAGCTTCTACTGTGAGCCTCTGTAATACACCGTGTGATGGAACAAGGAAAATACATCAGGAGAATAACTAGTGTGTGTTTCGCTTCTGACATTTTTCTGTATATCTGCTAGGTGTTTCCGCCACAGACTGGGCAAAGGGCTAGCTGGACCTTTGGTCTAACCCAGCACAGCTACTTCTAGGCAAGACAAATGGCTGTTTGAAACCTTGTTCCTTTCTCCAGAAACCTGTGAAAAACATCAGGTTTTCTTGTTGTTCTGCAGAGTGGGATGAGGAAAATGAACAGGAAGGGCCTTGAGAAGCAGAGAAGAAAGGCAGCAAGAGCTGCAAAGAAAGCATTTGCTGAGTGGCTTGTGAAGGCCCTTAGCTTGACATGGTCTCCAGGCTTTATCTCTAGTGGTAGGCTCTTGACCACTGGCATGGTGGCTCTCCTCCTCGTACGTGCTGTTCTTCGCCTTGAGCATCACTTGAGATCTACAGCAGAAGGTTCCCTCCTTCAAGATGAACCGAAACATCAACACAGTCTTGCACTCTTGATTCAACATTTCTTCTGTAGAGAATTTACACCAACTTTTCTCATGACAAATGCCTGCATAAGCCTTGAGCGAATGAGCATTAAGAAGTGGTAAATTTCTTCAGGGGTTAAAGAATTACTCTTCACTGAATGTTGCTAATTGTATGCTGAGAAGTGATTCCTTGTCTGCAAAAATAGCACGTTCTTTAATGTATATGGCTTTAACCATTCCCACCATGTTAGTTCTTTTGCCTATTTGGCAAATTCTGTGTCTGGCAAGACAGAAAAGAAGAAAATTTCCCTAATATACCAAGTGTGCATTTTCCTTGCAGGATGGAGTTCTAACAGAAGAACTTGTTGAAAAGTTTACACAATGGCAAAGAAATTGTGCACAAGTTGTGCAGAACCTATGTCAAATTTTTACTTCAACAGAAACACTTTAGATCAGTCCTATGTGAGTGTAATGGAAGGGACAACAGGCCATACAGATACAGGCCTTGTGAAATATAAGCTTTCACATGAACAGATACTAAGAAATATGGATAATTTCAACAGTATTTGAAATTTTCATTGCTGGATCAACTCAGAGCATGAAGTTCTCAATTACTCCTCTTCCAAAGCCATCTTAAGCAAGAACACCCTGTGGTACTGAATTGATGACAAAAGTAGATTATGTCTGGGGTTTTCCATGAAAACTTTATATTGGAAAATTCCAAACAGGTGAAAAGGTTCAAAGGGAACAATGTGGTTTTCATAAGGTTTCTCAACTGAAAAAAAGAAAATATTCAAAAGAAAATAATTTAAAAATTATTGCAAGTGTCCTGATAGATATTTTTCTAAATGAACACTTATTTGCTTTGAAATATGTTTTGGTTTTAATTTTTAATTTATAAGTGAAAGCAAAAAATGAAATATTTTGAAATTACTGAAGCAAATGTCTGACTTTTTTTTAAGCAGCTTAATGTTTATCCAGAGAATGAGTTGAAAAAAATTAAATCTTCAATTCTAAAAAATTCTGAAAAGGTCAGAAAAAAGTACTTCCCTGCCAGGTATAAAATGAGAGAAAAATATAATGACATTTTCATTTAGCAAAAAAATTTAGTAGAACATCGACATTTTCATAGAAGTTGCAAAGACTTGAACTCAGACACACTTTGGGTTTCTTTCCCAGTGTGATGCTTACATATGGTAACTGGTAACGTTTTTATCAGACCTGGTTGTGTGCACTCTTAGATAAATAACTGGAGGTATTCCAGCCTCTACAGGGGTTATAGGCCCTGTTTCATACACTGTCACAGGAAGGAGGGCAAGCAGCATGAGCAGGAATTTCATGGTTTTCATCCAGACTAATGCATTTAAACTGAAAATTAGGATTAAATCTTAAATAAGTTAAAAGTGGGCTATCCAAGGAGAAAGAGCCCTGGATGCCAGGAAGGGTTGAGCTATGTAGCAGGGAGAGGGAAGGCCTGTGTAACTACACTATGCCATGCTAATGGCGTAAGGCAAGAATGTCCTTAGATGTCTGCTCAGTTTGTCAGGAATCTCTCTTCTGAACTGTTACCTCCAGCTTTCTCCAGAACACCCTCAGTCCTTTTATCTGTGAGCTATCTTGAAGTTTACTGTCTGCCTATCGCCTTGGCTGAACCACACTAATAGTCAGCTAATTACACGTGAACACTCTAATTTGCTTTATGTCTCTCTCAAAAACACATGCGTGTGCAGGCATGCACATGAATAAACTTCTTCTCAAGCTGTACAATGACAGCGCTGTGTAGAATGGGTGCACCAGCCGCAGCAGGATAAAATACTTTGCATGCTTGCTGCCCTCTCCGTTGCTTTCCCCCACCAGGCCACCAGCACCGCTTGTCATTCCTGATTTGCAACATCACCTGTTGCTCCGACACCAGGCTTCTCTAGACCAGAAACTGGAGCAAAGAAGAGAAATACGTGTTTGTCATTGAACTGAGCTGAGAAGAAGGAAGAGGAGAATGATAAGATCATAGCCTGCAGCACTTTGTTTATGAGAACATCCTTCCAGTGATATATGTCTGCACCAGGTGAAAGTATTGTGTCACCCCTAACATATTTTAAATGCCAGGGCTGTCATGCAAGAAGACAATGAAGAACAAGTTTAAACAGAATACGGTATTGTAGCCATGTACAGAGTATTACCCTTTAAAGGTTTGCACTGGTAGTGCTTTTTAGCAAAACATATCCGAACTCTTCTATATTCCACTACAGAACCTCTCTCAGACAGAATTGAAACCAAATGAAAATGTCTGTCTTGCAGATAAACTGATGGGGTTATACACAAATCAGTGCATTTCCTCATGCAGGTTTTCCAGGCTATTGCACGTGTCCTCCCTGCCATACTATCTGAGCTTCTCATGACTCCTTGGATAGGAACCCCGCTCCGCTTAGCAAATAGGCAAATAAATACATGTCTGCGCTGTGCAGTGAAGAGCAGGGACTGGCCCCAGGTCACTGCATGGCAGAGGTTTACTCAGACTAGCTCTAGCACGTTCCTGTGGACTGAATTCCCGCTAGCTGCTGGACCTCCTAGACCACATCATCTGGTTTAATTTCATGCACAGGAATTCAGTTTGCGTGCTCCAAGACTGCCTTGCGTTGTGGGGCAGGGTAAGCAGGGTCATTTGGAGGATTCACTTCAAAAGTGCACTCCTGGGCCAAAGTAAAATGCTAATGTAGAAGCACCTTTTGTCACAAAGCAAGTATGCCCAGAGCTATCATCATATGGCAGTTTTCTTCCCAGATACCTATCTTGAGCTCAACTGCACGAACACCATCACAGTGTTATAATGCTATTGCAAAACATGACTCATTTGCTCAGACTGACAGCTCAAATTGAGCTTTGGGAGAGCCAACATTCAACACACGATATTGAATATGGGCATGACCATATCCACCTCGGATTCAGGTGAAAGAGCTTTAGTCATGTATGTCACATGGGGATGAAGGCAACCGTGACACCACAGAGCTTTATGTCTTTGAGGCAAGACAAGGTCAGAGCCACTCCATGAACCATCCAGGACATCACTTTACAAGAGAGAGGAAAGGGAGCTTCTGATTGCCTCAGAAAAAGTTCAAGGAGCTAGAATTTCTTAAGCACTTACCGAGGTCCTGTGTGGGCTTGTGTAACGTGTTCAGCATCTCCCCATCAGTTTTCCTTTCTGTAAAATGGAGATACCTTATTTTTCTCACAAGGTTATTAGGAGGATTTTCCAATTAAGGTTCTTTATAAATGAAAGTGTCTTGCAAACAGTATTTAATCACCTGACTAAAAATGGTCTCCAACTTCTTTAGGCAGAACATGAGGTTTTATACGGACTAGTCAAGGTGCCCAGCTTAACAGAAGGTTGCAGGATCACACACTGCATCTTTAAGACATAGTTTACTTCTGAATCAGTAAATGTACTAGACAAAGCAGCTATTATTTATGCATTCCTGCATACATGGCAAGGTGAAAATAATAGAATAAACATCATATACTTCATTATGATATCGGTTTACACTTCCAGGGTACACAAAAAGAGGCCATTTCATCAAGCTAATTGCCTGAAAGTAAAAGAGAGAGAACTTTAGCTATTAGTCTATTATGGGGCTTTTTTCTTAATCACAAATAGGGGCCGTGTGTCCCCAGGGGGATGTGTATTCTAATTTACAATTGAACTACAGATCAGAGCAATCAATCTTGTGCAGCACTTTTACAGTGTAATTGCTGCAACATAACAAATAAAAAAAAAAAAAAGCAGCCTAAGTCGAGTTTCAGCTTGAGGTGGAGATATTTACCAGGCATTGGTTCGGGGTGGGAGGCAGGCAGAGAGGGAAGAGAAGTGCCAAAGCCATGAATATGCAATGAGGTCTCATTAGTGCCCCAGTGTTGCCATGACGAATGGCATTATCCCCAGACTGGTGCAGCCTAAACATGAATTTTATAACGACCCATTTATCATGACTTGTCATGGGTTGCTTTACTGTACTTTCTACTGACTCTCACACCTTCCACCATTATCACCTCAGAGTCCCCTCCTTTTGTTATTTTATCTTGTTCTAGCTTAGTTTTTGGTAACGAATCTCCACTGATAAGGAAAAGAGGATTGCAAATAGCAATATGCTGGTGTTCAAGATCTTAGAGCTTCTTGAGCTGAAGACCCACTGCCAAATGTGTAGGTGGCCTTCTGTCCACTTACTGGTGGACAAGTGTCCTCATTGTCACAAATATCTGCAATCTTGTCAGTTGGCTCAGCGGAAAGGTCTTGGATTGACTGAGCATCGAGACAGCTATCTTTCCATTCTGGCAGATGTGATAGACGAATCTGCTTTGTTGACCTAGACCTGTCTAAAAGTGCTCTTCCGCAGCCCACTCCAGCTATGTGCACTGAATAAAAATCCACTCCTCATCTTTATGTTGATAAAGGTACTAAATCAGGTAAATGGACAAAAACTGCTTTCTTCCCAGCTTTAATTAGACCAAAAAAACTGTACTAGATGTAAATCCGAAGTGCTAGGAAAAGCATTCACCTTCCAGGATTGAGAGATTAGTGAACTCTGAAGGAAAACAAAATTACTGCAAAGTAATTAGTGTCTGGCTTTAGCTCATTTTTGGTCACTGCACGTTGTCTCTGTTTTACTGCTGTCCCTTTGGCCTACCCAATTCCACATTTAATATACCACTGCTTATAGAGAAATCCCTGTGGCTCAGAAGGCTGAATTGCCACTGCTGGGCTAGGGCCTGCTCTCTAGTATATAGAGGCTTTCATTTCCCAAGTTATGAATCTGACATCTCATGGTCAAATCCATGCCAGTTTATTTCTGAGAAGTCTGTCCTCATTATTTACCCCAAATAGTTTCACTGTCAGTATGCTTTTTTTCCACTATGATGTGGCCGGAGTATCTGCAAGTATCAAGCCTCTCTTTGTTGGATTTTACACTTTTGCTATTATAAGAATTTGTCTTTGGGGATAGAAAACTCAAGCAACTTATTTCCAGCTATTACTTGGATAGGACTTCATGTTCTTAAACAAGTTGTGAGCTCCCATGATCTCTGAAAACAACTCTCCCGAGGTCTTACATCAGGATAGTCCTACAGTTCTTTCATTACTCTACTGGATGTTTGAAAATATTAAAAGGCATCTAACATCCCAGTCCAGCAATTTATAGACTCAAAGTCCGGTGCTGTAGCCCTCAAAGCCTCTATTTCTTCCACAAAATCCACACTTCGCTATTATTGTCGCCAAGACAGGCACGTGTTTCACTAGAGAAGTAGTTTGTCAAAGCAACAGTCCATTATCCAAAGATTCATTACAGATTCTCGCTTTGGTACGCAGTGGAGGAGAGTCTGGATGTCAGAAAGCAAGGAGAAAGGAAAGCTTCCTCTCATAAAGGTGCATTAGGTAAATGGCACACCTGGATGAAGCTGGGCATAGCTGATGAGGCCAGTGCATGCTGACGTGTTCTTGCCATTTATTTTTTTTTCTAAACCATCCATGTTTCTTTGGAAAATATATATATATATATATATCTCTGCAGTTTTTTAAAGCCACAGACAGCACCTTGCAGAAGTCCCTGACCTTTGCTGGAGAACCTCAGCTCCCACTGCAATACAAAAAATGCTCTGCTAATCATCAGAAGACAAAAAACTGAAAAGAAATATCTCTTAAAGAAACAAACCAGAAATGACTGCTAATATTGCAGAAAATGTTCAGTGCTTTCGTAAGGACTCAGGACATAGCAAATATTATCATTATTCCTAAGAATAAGTATTTTTGCCCTATGACCCAGGTTATCCATTGAGTGGAGAGAATGGAGAGTTGTCAGAAACAATATGGCATAATTGTTGTTTTTACACTCGTATTAGGAGTTCTAAAACTTACCGTAGGCAGTCTATAAAGTCAGACTGATATGCCCGATTGCTGAGCCATTATCTGCAGTTTATGTGATGGAATAAACAGATTCCTGCTTGAGTTGGGTTTACTAATTCACAGGTCCTATTCATGGAGCTTATTCTACTGTTTTATACCAATACTTGTAGGTCCCTCAGGGAAACAGGCTCATCTTTTTTCCACCCACATCAAAAAGATAAACGTTGAAACAAAGATTCTTAAAGCCCAGCCAAGGCAGATGACATCTAGCTCTATGTCACTTTAATGTCCAGTACCACTACAGTTAAGTCAGAGATTTCTAGGTTGAGATCAACAACCATATGGAGGGCAGCTGCCTAAGACAGAAAAGCATTCACTATTCCTTTGTCAATCCACAAATGGCAATCATTAAAATAAAATAATTGCAATCCTTAAAATATCTGGTCCTTGGTTCGAAACCAACAGGCCTCTAAAGATTGGAAACACCCAAATTTCAGGAGAACAAAGGCCACTGTCATTGTCACATGAATCCATATGCCAATAAAAATATTGGCTGTGAGATTGTTTCAAAGAAATTAAGAAATACAAGCAAGATTTTAAAATGGAAGGCCTGAATTCAGGGGAAGTTTAGTGACTGACTGCTTTAGGATCAGAAGCAGGCTGTGAACGAACTCACCCAAAAATTTTCCTTCAGATGTATGTTTTAATGCAATCAAATCCTCACCACAAAGAATGCCAACTTACATGCGGTAGTTTGCTACATTTACAGATAGAATTCACAAACTTCAGACGCAAAAAAAAACCCCAAAACAAAACAACTTGGAAAAGAGCTGGAAGTGTGATTACTATATAATGCTGTTCAACCGATCTATTCACAAGAAAACCTAAAAAAAGCAGATACTATTTCCTTGTATAAAACAACACACTTTGAATGACATAATAAAATACTAACCCTGAACACAAAATTCATTCTGAGTGAATACTCAAGTATATGAAGACCTAGGTGGGGCCAGGAAGATAGCCTTCTGTGCTTGTAACGACTACTGCTTGTACGACACAAACCCAACCAGTCCTTTTTCGCTATATCTTTTTATGGAAATATCCATCCCTCCTTACTCAGTTGTTTTTCAAATATGGCCCAATTTTTTTTTTCTCCCTTCAAAGCTTAGCTTTAGTCATCCCATTGAACTAACAATCTTTTGCTCTGGATGGACTTCAGCTTTGTCTTTCAGCCTCCTCAGCCTTTCTCTAAGCGGAGCCAATGGCTCCATGCTCCCTGCTTTTAAACAAACAAACAAAATGCTCTTCTTCCCCCTCCTCCCCACTTTCTTTAATGACATCTTCAGTCATTAATGAGTTAATAAAAATCTCAAAGTCATCTGGGAATAGATAAGGGGAAAGAAAGAAGAGTATTGTACACATAATGACAGGCTCCCCGCTGGCCCTAAGATGTCATGGGTCAGCCATGTCAAGAATGTGTGTGCCCAATCATCTGCTGATTTTTATCTGCAAGGCCTCAAGCAGAATCTGACACGGCCAGTTTGGGAGTTACAATGAATAAACAATGACTTCTTGGATTGTTGGTGGCTGTATGATAGAGTGAGAGGGTTTATATATACTAAAACATGATGACATTAGCAATCAATATACCAATTACTGGACAAGTTATTGGACGAAGAATGCACATGTCTTGAGCTTTGTGCACTTTGAACATACTACCAGCAAAGGAGACCACAGAAATAATGTTATTTAACCCTTTGCAAGCTAGATATGCTAATACGTGATGATGCCTTGAAGTTTTCGAGAGCATGTGGTAAAAGAAAACCTGGTCTGATTTAGCATATTAAGCCTTCTAAATAGAAGGCGTAAGCCTGACTTTTTTTTTTCATCAGGACTTAAAGGAAGAAAGTAACATACTATTCTAGTGAGAAGCTGGATGTTGGAACAATGGATTCTAACACATTTAAATAGTTCTCCATAAAATTTCAGAGGAAATCAATTTCTTTTCACCCACACACCATTAGCATACTACAGGAACTCCATCACCAAGAAATTAGAACATATCTTTTATAGCACGGTTAAGCAAGTATCCCAACTACTCTCAGCTGCCTATTCTGCTATAGAGAGAGGAAGATAAAACGCTTAACGTACTTTTCTTCCTGTTCTACTAGAAATGCATTTCTGCATCTGATCAGTGATCATCCTCTTTCTTCCTTTAGTCAGCTCAAAATACTCAATGTTTATGAGTTTGTCTGCTGCTATTTTGGAAGTGATTGTGAAGATTCAATGCCAGTGTTATAACTGAAACCAGACTCAAACACAGTTAAACAAGTCACCTAATTCAAAGTATAAATATAGCAGACAACTGAGGTGGAGATCAATGTGGCAGGCAGACCTGCTGTACCTGTGGGCACAGCAGAAGCCCTGTCTAGGTTGAAGTTAAATGGTGTCAACTCTCTATTGTCCATTAAGATGGGCAAGTCCACGATCTAATGGAAAGCTCATGGCTTTTGCCCTGAGATGCATCATTAAAATGATGTGGGAAAGACAGATTTTATGATGGTTCTCGGTCTTTTTCTGTGTAGCCCACGAATGACAACTTTTACTGCAGTCTGGGAAGCAGCAATGTCACACTCCCTTTGCCTTTTGCTCACGCAGGAGCAAGAAAGGCAGGGCATAAATATAAGATGTAACTTTGTCTGTAGAGGCATCAGTCAATGCAGCAGAAATTGTGCAAAAGTAGGGAGGTAGCAGAGTTCAGACGTCAGACTGGCACTGAGTATTTAGTGTGTATCAGGGGCTGAATAAAATCTTGATACCTCTCTTACAGATCAGTTCTGTGATGTAAGGGCTAAAGTGTTACTCTAAATTACAATCAAATCTGCTCCTGCCCCTCAGAGCACTCAGCGCTTCTCAGGGTTGTGTTGGATGGTAATGGCAGGGGGACCAGGCTCAGACGAAGGGGGAAAATAGATGAGACTGAATCTGGTTTTAACTGTAACGGTTACAAAATATTCAGCTGGATCTTTTCAAATGGCTCTTCCTTTCCCATTGAGAAAGTTCTTGAAAAGTTTGGAAGTGAATTTGTCCAGCATGTCTGATGTGAATAACAAAATGCTTTTAAATGAAAATGTTTCATAAAATAGCACCATTACCATACATTACAGTGCATACAGTTAAAAAAACCCAACTCAATAATCCCTCCTCTGTAATTTACAATTAACTTTTTGCCTCAAGGTAACGGCTACATTCACAAAAATAAAGGTAATAGATTGACCTTGTTATGAATGGATAACAAGCTGGAAACAATATAGTTTGTCACAGAGCATTAACTGTTACTGTTGAAATTGTAAATAATGTGTATGGAACTTACAATGTAAACTGCTCCCCTTAAAAATATTAATTATGTCAATTAAACACTTGATGCATAATGGATTATTCTGAAACCTATTTAAGCCCATGTCAGACTGAGTATGCTATTTTCTAAGATCCCATTCCCAGACTATTGGAAAAATCTATGGCTGTGCTCTGACTGCTCAAGGTGGACAAAGGGCTTACAATAGAATATCACCTTAAATTAACAATACATGGCTGCTTCTTTTGTTTGGATTGCTTGCATGCTTTTTCACAAAATACAGCATCAGAAGATCAGACTGTCTAGAGACACCAGGCTCTTCTGAGATGCTTTTAGACTGCTTTGGAAACTAATGAAAAGCAACCCTCATCCAACAGCACTGGTCACTCACTGGAGCATCTCTATGGGATACAGAGCACTCTGCTGGCTTTTATGCCACTTTGTAATCACTGGTAATGGAACAGAGGAATATAGATCAGTTTTTACACCTGACTGGTTTCTCACACCAGTGATGTGACTCGTCAGCCACAAGCCAGCGAAAGCTGTGAGTTGATGTTACTCAGCTGATCTCTTTGCATGTCCTTTGGAGCCAGGGCTGTGTTCAGCTGGGAGAAGGAGATTGCTATCACATAGCTTTAGAGAGTGATCCAAAACTGGTATATAACACATGGTATAGAAAAGATTACACTTTTCTCCCGGTGTCTTGGGATGACTAATTCATGAACAAGACACTAAACCATATTTTTGTGCTTCCCAACCACAATAAGTGTTCCTCAGCTGTAGCTCGAGACTGGACTTAACAGCACAATACTTCAGTGTTCTGGCCAATTACCATGTATAAACTGTTGCATTATAAAGGAGGGATTCCCACTAGATTCTCCACATAGAGAAAGTGATATTAAAACGACAAGCCACCAAGAGGTCAAATAACCAGTTGCCAAAAGTTAGAATAACTAAACTGTGGAGCAGCAAT
The DNA here is from genome assembly GCF_030867145.1 of Opisthocomus hoazin. Lineage (NCBI taxonomy): Eukaryota > Metazoa > Chordata > Aves > Opisthocomiformes > Opisthocomidae > Opisthocomus > Opisthocomus hoazin. Next base: position 27,273,302 of record NC_134423.1, on the reverse strand, counting down.
ATCTGAGGAGCTGGCATGTGTCCCAGGACTGGTTGTCACACAAATGAAAGAAAAGACAGCTGGAATCTTTTTGGATTGACTGTTATTTTCTCTGAACATAGTATCACTTTGGTTTTTCAACCCTATGCCTGAACTGGGAGTAGAGAAACTGAATCAGTTAAATGTAAGGTCTCTTTATACCTCATTTTTCCCTGTGTGAGCTTCATCTGCTTTGTTTAGCTTTATCCTCTGGGATCAAGAACTGTTCAGACAGTCTGAGCATAAAGAGTCTGATTATAGTTAGGGCTCTTCAGTGATCCTGTAATCCAAACAAATACATTACATCCTTTCTTGCCGAAAGGTGTGTTCTCCCATCTGGGCAGCAACAAAGTCTCTGCACGTGTATAACTGAGCAGGCACCTCTTCCCCCTGATGGGGTCAAAATCCCCGCACGAGTCTGGGTAAGGAACGCTCAGGTTTCCCTCCGCCCAATGCTTTTCTCTGGGCAGCTCTTTTTTCACCTTCGGTTAAAGTTTAGCTGTTTGCTAGATGTTCGGTGCCATCTCTTTAAAGACACACATCTGAATGGGCAAGAAAGTTAGGGATTAGTAATGGGCAGAGGTCAAGTCCGTCAAGACTTTAAGCATGTCGTTGGTTGTAAAAAAGATTATATTACTGGCAGCTCTTTGCCAGATCAGTACTTCGATGCCAAATGTTAATCCTTGCTGGGGACAAGATGGCTTGTAAATGTTACAGGAGAACATAGCTTTTCCTGTAGAAAACAGGCATTTATGGTTAAAACACAGGGATTATTTTCTCATGCTTACGTTTGCATTTCATGCCGATTCACTCTTGCTTGCTATGAGCTTTGCTTCAGTACTTACATTTAATCACTTAAGAACTTTATTTGTACAGCTAAGGAAAGTATGGTTGAGTTCTTAAGGCACCGGGGAGCAGAAGAGCCAGAGCTCAGCCTCGGGCTTTGCCAGAGACCTTACTCTCTGACACAGGGAAGAGCCTGTTTGCTTGCTGGACCTTAGTTTTCCCATCTGTAAAATGGAGCTGCATGTGAAAAGGAGCCTGTAAAATCTTATTTGTGATTGTCAGAAGAGTGTTTATTGGATTTATAAAGCAATCTACATATTTTAGTGTGGCTAACTATGTATCTGTGACTTTATAAGTCATGTCCTTTCCTATAATTAGATAGCTTTGGGTAAGCTCAGGTTTCCAGATCAGGTGTTTATACCAGGACAGCCAGGGCATAAGGCAACACAAGATATTTTAAAATAACAAAAAACTCAGTTGGCCCAAATTTTATTCTGCTGTGGACCAAGAGCTTGACAGGGTGTAACCAGCAGCTGTTACTAAATGTGTGCAGGACATGGCATGTCACTAAGCATAGTCAGGAAATTAATATTGTACCAGTAGATCTCCAGCAGCTGACTATGCTTGTAGAGCCATACCCCCGTGCCCAACTTGTAGGAAGTCCCTAGGCTGTCCCACATGAAAAGGAAGCAAGGAAATCTGGGTGCAAACTGTGCTCACACCTGCTTTTGTCCCCTTAGATCCTCAGCATCTCTGTGCCTCAGTTTCTCATCCTATTTTGAGAGGTAATGAAACTCTATGCTAAGTCAGAAATCAACAAAGCTTCGCTTTGCAGGGTCCGATGAGGTCAGAACCACTGGTGCCTGATGAACATGGGTTCTAGAGTAAACAGGACCGTGTAAGGTCCCAGATAGATTTGACAGCAGAGTTCATAAAATAAGAAAAACAAATTCAATCCCGGGAAACCTGAGCTTCTAGGTTTCATGCCACATACGCTTAGCAGCTATAAAATTAGAATGCTCTAGTAGAAGGGGATTCAACATTTTTTCTGGCTAGAAGTAAAAAAATGTTATGCAGCTTACGAAGTATTAAATTGTGTTAGTTCAGTTTTGTTATGCAGATAGACTTTTTTCCTTCTCTTCTACTCTTTAAAATGTTTTGAATTAAAATAGCTTACTCAAGGTCACTGAAGGCATATGGTCCTGCTCAAAACTTTAAACAAAACATTAGTTTTTACAACCTTTTGTAATTTGGTATTGTACACAACATGGTTATAGACGGAGTTTCTGTAATCTTTGCAGTGGGTGACAGAAACATGAGAGCCAAATTTATAAGCCATTTAGTGAAGCATTTAATCAATTTCATGCATAGGAAATAACTCTGATTGCTTTGCTTTATCAATCTTGCTTTCTCAGAGACCTGCAGTCACCCCAACCTCAAAACACTTAGTGCGTGTGGGGGGAACAGTATGCAAAAATCTGATGCTGTACACAGTGTCAGGAACTTCTGAGGGCTGCTTAAAACTTACTTGCCAGCATCAATAATCCCTCTTGAGGTTGTTAATCTATTTCAGAAGGAAGGCAGAAAGCCTAAGATTTATAGGAAGCTGCAAGGCCTCTTTTTACAGAGTTTTTCAGTAAACAGCCTTTGTCTAGAATGAGTCTTTGACACTGCGTAGTTATGCAGATTAAGCTTGCCTCTAATACTGAAGTATTTGTGTATGTTGCCTTTAATCACTTACAAACACTTAAGAAACCTCCTTGCATCACAAGTCCCTGCTTCCATGAAATATGAATAGCATATAATTTGACAAATTCAGAGAGACACTGCTTGAGATGATACTGCTCACTATGGCCCTAATAAGAAAAACAACACATTGAGGTCTGGACTGTCTTGAAGCCCATGTAAGAGCTGAAAGTCACACTCACCCGTGACTGTAACTGGGGGAACCATCTGGGGGCTTTATCTTGTCAGAAACTGAACTGAAGGATGAGAAGTATTCCTCTTCTGGTCTTCAAACCATGGCTCTGGATGGGCTGCCTGATGCTTGCATTGAGCAAGCAGAGGGGAACAACACTCCTCACCCCTTCCACCAGGCAGCTGGTGAACTGGAAGATCCTGAGCTCTGTTCTTTATCCAGTGGCATCTGCACTTACATGGAGGTGGGATAGGACTGGTCTGCTGGTACATGCCAGCACAAGCTACTACTCTTTCTACAGTAGGCAAAGGAAAATATTATCCAAACCAACCTCGTTCACTTCTCCTGTATCTGAAATCCCTACCTGGAGTAAGAGATACAGCTTAAAAGCCTATTTCAGAGCACACTTTTTCCTCATGTACTACAACAGCTTGTACAATACCCTAAGCAGAGTACTACACAGCGACTTTTTTTCCTGAGTGAAAAATTCCTGAAGGAGCAAAAAGGCAATCTCTCTGATAATCATCAGCTGCTCAACTATATTAAATTTAGACAAGGCTACAATAGTGCCAGAGTTGTCCCCTGCCCTCTAAAATTAGAACTGAAAGAATGGTGGGCAGAGCGCTAAATATATAACTCATTTAAAAATAATGTGCTCTCAGGCTTTTCTAATGCTTGAAAAACTGATCATCATAAATCCCTACAGATCTGTTTGCACAGCCAGCCCTCCTCCACCTGCCCCAAACATGTTTCAGTTGTGTATGCACTTTCGTGAACATCCGCTTTTCTTCATGGTATATAGGAAAAGAACAGTAAAGACTTGCTGCAGGTAAACAATACATTTCCTATTTGTCTAGGAGGACAAAAGCTTAACCTGACCTCCGCTTTCTATATAGAAGCAGAAAAAAAAAGGAAAGAAAAAAGGAAGAGTTAATATTTACTGTCTTTCATAAACACTAGTCCTGGAAGAGTGGAGGATAGACACCATCCATTTGAAACGATCACAGGTGTGAGCTTTAGCCCTTCAAGCTGCAGAACAACCTTAACAATACTCTGCAGAAACAAAAACCCACCCCACAACAAATTAAAAAAACTCATCTTCCTTCTTTTGTTTCTCGGCTCTAGCAAAACCTAGTGCTAACAGTTTCAGAATAAATACAATAAGCAGGGTGGACTAAGAGCAGTTTTGCACACAAACAGAGCCACAGAAAACCCACAGGAGAGCATCTTTCTTTCCTTCAGGTTCAGAACAGCTTCTGCCTAGAAGAGAACCTCTCCTTTCCTTCCCAAGTCCCTTCTAACCACATATAGGACACCCCCACCCCAGGAAGAACACATACTGAGAGGAGCAGTCCTGGGGCTGCACTGAATTTATAGCCAGTTGGCATCTGGAATTGGCCCAAGGAATGCTAGGACCTTGGAGGACTTAGAAGTCTCCATCTTGTGAGACGAGGGGTGTCTTGGAAAATGTATGCTGTTCTTTGCCAGCTGTTTCTCTTTTTCAGTTGACTATCAGAGCATCTGCAGCAGAAGGTGAGGCTTTGAGAAGAGTGACATGAGAGGACAGGAAATACTTGCTTGGGAGGGTTTCATGGAGGTACCCAAAAACCACTCCCCTGTTTGGTGTGGTTCTTCCATGGGGCAGGGAGAATAAATCTGGGCTTTATAAAAAGTCAAACCCAACTTAACTAGGAAAATCAGAGATGGAGATCATGTGTGAAGTTGGGGGCCTTAGTTAAAGTAGATACTGCTGCTTCACTACAAAATTCAGCTAAAAAATAGTGTTTTTTTTTTTTTCTTCCCTTTTAGCTGCTCTTTCCCCCCTCCCTATGCTTATGGGAAGCTGCAGAGGGCTTGGGTCTCTGCTCTTTGTCTTTTGTAGGGCTGTGACAGGCACCTGTGCCCCAAAAAGCGGGTCTGGACTTGATCTGTTACAAATATAAAAGCTTATTAGGGAACCAAGCAGGTCATATTACACTATTCTTATACCTTAAATAAATCAAGAAAGGTGTGAATGTGCTAGTCGTGAACTTATTTGCCCCTTGGGCTGCTTCCAGGAGAAGTTTCTTTCTCGTCCTTCCCCCTACTCGTGCTACCTTTGATGCTTTAGATGGCATCAGCTTATTGGAAGGGTTTGATGAAAACAGTGATATTACAGAGGTATGTTTGCTGTTTGCTCATCTGGAATGTTCTAGGAGGGATTAACTCTTCTAATTCTTCACCCCATAAATCTGGGCTTCCCTTTCTAGTTTTGTCTTGCACAAAAATTAGGGTGATAAAAGTATAAGTCAAAGAAGCTGCAGTTTTGGGTTTTTTTCCCCCTTTTTTTCTAGACAGATAAACCTCTCTTAACCTTAATCACCAGGTGATCTGCTGTTGTGTGGTTTTTTTTTTTTTTCAAATAGCTACTGGAATAAAAATTTCTATGCTGTTCTGCTGGAGGAAGACAGATCCTACCTGGAAAAGTTTCTCACAATACTAATGTAGGTCTTCTCCAGGAGAAAAATAGTATAGGAACTCAAGGTTCAATTATTTTTAAGGAACGCAGCCATGGATCCAGGTATGAGTGGGCAGCGCAGAGCTTGTGCCTGGCGCTAGCGGCTGCTCACACGTGGGACTTCCCAGTTCGGTGTCAAGGGAACTGCAGTTGACTGATGCTCTCAAGATACTCCCCAAAACTCAGCTGGCAAAAAGGCCGTTCCCCACCTTTTATCCTCTGTATCCCCAAGGAAGGGGAGGTTTGGGTTTATTGCTCTTTGTTGCTCATGTGAGTGTAAACTTAAATCTTACATCTAGGAGAACGCCTTAACTCTCAGTCAACGGGCTATTTCGGGGGAAAGTGGTGTTTTTGATGACCGCATTCTGAAAATGCTTACTTCTCTGCTCCTAGGAGGTGTTTGCTACTCTGTGGACTTTTCTGGACTTGGTCTAGAGTTGCTCAATTTTTACTTCTGAAAGTAAACGAGAATTAAAGAAATGCTGCTGCCTGCTCACTCTCTAAAGGTGGTTTTCTTGAAGAAGAATAGACAACAGTTTGAATACCTCAAGTTTTTTTGGTGTTTAAAAAACACAATACTTTATGGATGTAATTTATACATGGAAAAGAAGAGGGCTATTCCCAATATTATCTTTATCTTCTAGACATAAATAACAAACAACTCCGGTAATCAAAATTTACTGCAATTGTAATAGGTTTTGGCATCGTTTATGTATTGCAGGGAATGTTAACATAATGTTGACTTTCAGGGCTGAGGCCAGGTTTTTTTGTTGTTGTTTTTTTCCTCTTTTTTTTTTTTAGGATGGATTCATTATAAGAAAAACCCTCCAAACAGTAGATTTGTGGCTTTTATGGCACTGGAAAAATTAATTCTCATAAATAACACTGTTTATATCTCCTAATCAGAAAGTTGAAATTATCTGTGACAATGTGAACACTAAAAAGTTGTATACTATGAAAATATTTCAATAATTAATGCATGCACTATCTAGAGCAATTGACAGTGAGGTCATAAACATAATGGGCCATCTGTGTTTGATTTGTATCTGAAAATGTTTAAAGGGAAAGGCAGGTAATTCAGGCTTCTCTTACAAATGTAGACAGGCAAGATTTTTAACCTTCTCAGAAGGCTGTTGAACCATTTCATTGCTTTAAATTAGAAAAAAAAGTTCTTCTAGGCTAGAGCCTTTTAACACGCTTGCATTTTGCTCCTGTATTCTCTGACAAGCTGAGCACACCAGTGGGACTTTTAGTTTTATTTTAGAGTACACAGAGGGTTGTCATTCTCCCTTATTTACTTTATATTGTTTGCTTTACAAAAAAATGCCACTTCAGGCTCCCGAGCAATACCACTAGCTCACTTTGCATTCTGGGACCAGGGTTTAAATTGTTTCCTTTGGATCTTTCCAAGTTCAAATCTGCACTACGCTGTTGAAAGATGGCAAAACTTTTACGCGGGGATCTGGCTCATTGCACCTTTATGACCCTTCTCTGGATTTGTCCCAGCTTGTCTCCTGAACATTTTCTCCCTTGTGAAAGTTGAGATTCAGGTTACCTGCATATCTGGGGTTGGATTTAAGTTAACACTAGATTTCTGTGCTGTAATGGGGAGAAACGGATTGTCCTGCTCTCGTTAGGAATAACTCTTTATCTCTGAACTTCTATGCATTGGCATAAAGCCAATATCAAGCTGGAATGACTCAATAAATAAACAACCAAATACCCCTCTTGTTTTCACTGGCTGATTTGATGACAGTTGGACTCCTGCTCTTGGCACTGACTGAGCCTCTACTGAAGGAAATACCATTATCTTTCCTGTGCCAGGCAGAGATTAATATATTCTTAGAAATTGAATCCAGACAGGACTTCTAAATGATTTCATGTGACCTTCTGCATATCGGGGCTATTAAACACTACAAATTACCTATGATAAGACCAGAGATTGCAACCTATTTAAAACTCTGTACAGTTTTCCCCTCAGCTCTGCCTGTTCTTGTTGCTCAAATATGAAGTGTAGGCAGAGAACAGGTCACAGCCAGGCAGCACCAGTGTCTAGAGAAACTGCCTGAAATACATCCATGTCATCCCACGCTGTAAGAATTCCCTCACTGTCCTTTATAATTTGATCTGGGGTTAATTTTCTTCTCAGATGTGAATCTGGTGATCAGTGTGATCTTGAGCATGAAAAGAACCAGCTACCACCCCAAAATTTTTGACCACCTTTTCAGTATCGCTTCCCTGGCATTGCAGAAAATTCTATGTAGCCAGAGGAAAAAATGCTGGAATAAAGTAAGATCAGCAGCTGAATTATATCACAAAGAGGTGAGAATTATTCTTGATGTTGCAACTACCTATCTAATGCTCAGGACTCTGAAGCATAAATATTTTCTTAATGCTGAACCACAGGGGTAATAAAAGAAGGCAAGGCCCCAAATTCGCATAGTAAGAGGAAGACTTTGGTCTACGGATGCTGAGGCTGTCAATGCGCTTCTCTCGCCTGCATAAGCATCCTCCTTCTTTCCCCGTATTCTCTCACATACGAGTGTACATAAATTGCTGGGTGTTCCAAGTCAGATAATGAAGATGATAAATTTTAGGTGAATAAACACCCTTCACCTGTGTTTATCTTCAGCTGTACCGTTCTATCTATGGATTAAAGGATTTCTCCTAAGAGCTACAGCAGAACACTTTTTTTTTTTCCCTTGTTAGAGAGCAAATTTTGCCTTGAACACTTCAAGCCCACTGATTTCAAAGTTTAGCCGTTTTCCGTACTGGAAAACTGCATCTTGCTTTAATGCTGAGTTTCTGTAAATTCTGGTTTCACTTTTGCATCTTGTCTTGTTGTTGGCAGCAAGGTCAAATGCCCCAAGTTATCCGATATTCTCCCTGCGTAGAGGTACAACTGCTTAGAAACTACATTCTCCTTCTTCCTTTTTGTTAAACTGCACAAGCTGAGTTTAAATGTTGCACAGTAGTGCTTGTTTCTAGTACCTAAATTATTTTCATCTCCTATGGTTTTACTTCAATATTTGTCTCCCTTTTGAAAGTGGAGTAGGACCCAGCTGTCTGATTATTTATCTTACCAATGCTTTTTTTCAGAGACACGGTAATTCCCTTGTTTCTATTTGGATCTTTCTTTTTTTGTTTAATTCTAGCTCTGGATTCCAGAGCGTTTTGGCCTCTTTATACTATAGTACTGAATAGAGGTGGAGATGAAATCCTTCAGGCTCAACTGTTATGAGATAGTTTACCATTCTATAAAAGTAGCCTTGTTCCCTATCTTTGTATTTGTCTATATTTCACTAAATACACAATAACAGACTTCTCTGAGTTCGAGTCTTGTCCTCTCCCATCATTCACTAACCGATAATTCTTCCTGTCATCTCCAGATTTTAGTAGCACAATTTTATGTACTATGTGAAAATTTCATAATAAAGTTCATTATATTGTAAACTGCAAGTTGGGTCAAACCACAGCAAAATCTGTCTGTAGCATAGTATATGACAGATGCTTAGGGAAAGATTATTAGAAGAAGGACTCTGTACCCTCCTAGTTTCATAATCAGCAGTTAAAAGACAGCCAAAGTTGACGTTTAATATTACTCAGAGAAGTTTCAAGTTTTTTAAAATCCATATATACTTTTGTTCTCTGCAACATCTGTGAGAATGAGTTCTGTCATTTAATTTGTGCCGAGGAGACAAATTGTTTCTTGTAACAGGTGCCCTATATTGTATTATGAAAAATAGTGAATAATCACTCTCTATTTACCTTCTCTACTCTATTCCAGATTTTATAGGCCAGACATCATGTCCCCTCTTTATTTTTTCAGGTATTCTTTACTTCAGAAAAGTCAGCAAAATGTTATAATCTTCTGTATCTATTTTGAGTCAGAATGACCAGAACTACTGTGGGTTTATACATGGCATGAGGATATTTTCTGGGTTTTCATTCTCTACTCATATTCTTGTATCTTATTTTCCCTTTTGTGGAGGACTGAACTGATGCTTTACAGTGAATTATTCACAATCACTGAGATCTTTCTGCCATAGTTGTGTCTAGAGCCTGTGTCTGTGTGTGTATTGTACTTGCAATGCTCTCCACCCAGTGACACCAAATTTCTTCTGTTTTTCTTGCATAATGCTCTATCATTTATCCATATATAGAATCATAGGATAGTTTGGGTTGGAAGGGACTTTTAAAGGTCATCTAGCCAAACTGCCCTGCAATGAGCAGGGACACCTTCAGCAAGATCAGGTTTCTCAGAGCCCCATCCAACCTGGCCTTGAATGTTTCCAGGGATGGGACATCGGCCACCTCTCTGGGCGACCTGTGCCAGTGTTTCCCCACCCTTACTGTAAAAAACTTCTTCCTTATATCCTGTTTATCACCCCTCTTTTTGTTTAAAACCATTACCCCTTGTCCTGTCACAACAGGCCCAGCTAAACAGTTTGTCCCCACCTTTTTTATAAGCCCCCTTTAAATACTGGAAGGTTGCTCTAAGGTCTCCCCGCAGCCTTCTCTTCTCCAGGCTGAACAGCCCCAGCTCTCCCAGCCTTTCCTCATAGCAGAGGGGTTCCAGCCCTCAGATCATTGCTGGGGCCTCCTCTGGCCGCGCTCCAACAGCTCCAGGTCTGTCCTGTGCTGAGGGCTCCAGAGCTGGACGCAGGACTCCCAGTGGGGTCTCACCAGAGTGGGGCAGAGGGGCAGAGCCCCCTCCCTCAACCTTCTGGCCACAGATATGATCAGCATAGAGGGTGACATAGGCTCCTGGGGGGACCATGCTCAAAAACCCTCACTGGTCTGAAAACTGGGTATTTATTCTTGCAACCATCTCATCTTACTATAGCCCAATTTAAGGGCCTTTACTGTGAAACCTTCTCAGAAATCATTCTAAAAGTCTGTGTACCCTCCCTGGAGCAGATACATGCGTATTTGTTGATTTCTTTGATGGAACTTTACTAAAAGGGGTTTGTGCAGACCAAGGAATGGTGCTGAATATCACTCAGTGTTAAAAACCCTGGTGGTTTTTCTTAGTTAAATTTAAGATAATTTCAGAAGGAGAGTATGGTTTTCCACTTAGGACCGTGGTCTGGCATTCAGGATATACAGGTTATACTCTTTCTCTGCCAAAAATCTGTCTCACTGAGTAAGTTGTTTCATCTTTCTCTAGTGTAGTTTCTCGGGGGTGCAATCATTACTTATTTCTTCCTTCTCCTCTGTTTAGCTTCTAAGCTTTCCAGGATAGGGGCAGTATTTATATGTACATTTCTTGAAACCATTTTTTTTGGTATTGCTGGATAATGTTGTAATCCTGGCCACTATTGCATTAGTTAAGGTCAAATAGATAAGGGCATTAGGTTACTGCTTTTAATCTAGCTCTTTTCCATTATTTCAATTAATAATTTTTTTTTGAATTTTGGTGATACGTTATCTGAAGGGGAATATTTGTTTTGGCCGCTAAATTGACTAGCATGCCGTAGGCAGTTTCCAAATTCTGTGTTATTTCAAGTAAAATTATTTTGCTATTATTTTGCTTTTTTAAAGAACGTAGTTGGACTCCAGAACTGATAATGTCCACAAAAACAACACGGACTTTTTTCTTGAGATTTCACTAGGTGTGATAATTAAGAAAGGTAAAAAGAACAAAAAAACCACAATGCCTCTGCACTGAAGATGTTGTGCCTTAAGAGTCTGGGCAGTAACTGTTGGGTCCGTGATCATAAAACAGTCCTATAAATGCAGAATATAAGATCTGAACAGGGGCATTGCCTCGCAACAATTATGCCAGCAGCTAATGGTAATATCCAGTGGGTTCCCAGTCCTTCCTCCCTCACCATTTAAAGTGACACCATCCCCGTTTTCACTCTGCATCTATCATAAAGACACATTGATTTCCTTTCGGAGGAAAACACATATTTCTTCCCTCCTGCTAAGAAGATAAATCTGACAGATTTTAATCAAATGTAGTTGTTCACAACTATAGAAATGTTTCCAGTGTCAGAGATGAAAACCTTCTTTTTTGTTTTCTTTTCCTTTTTTGAAAAGGAGGTGGTTTCTAGAAGCCGAGTTTATTTGGATGGTACACCTGTGCTAAAAATCTGACTATATGCACTGGCAGTTAACATTTCAGAATGCCCTATGGGCAGGTTTAACTTTACTGCCCTCCAACATAATGCCTGTCTTGTAGTGGTAACCATGAATACTGCTATAGTTAAGGGTCTGTCAGTGGTTCTATCATAAACTCCCCTGTTTCCAGGGTTTTTACAACTCGGCCATAAAAACTCTCTCCAACCTAAAGCTTAGCTTACCAAGGCAGACCTGATTCTGATCTTGGAAAGGCAGATGATACATATCCCTCTGTCTCTTCTGAAATTAGCTATGATCCCTGAGGAAGGGCTCTCGCAAACCATGGGTGCCATACATGTCTCGCAGTATATGATAGATGAAGGGGGAATAGTGTCTTAGAAAGGCTTTTAGCCTCTTCAAATGGCAAATAAATTGGTACTTTTACTTTGAAGCAAGAGGAGTCAAACAACACAGTGCTTTCCAATTTAAATTGCATTTTTACTTTAGTCCTTTATTTCCTAAGTAACTTTTGGAGTTCCTTACTTCTTAACCTGGGCCACAGGCAACAATCTGATAGCATTTAGAAATGTGGAATCTCATTCACTATTGAAATGTTACTTTGGATTTAAATATGTGGGGATGAATGCAGAAGTGGGTATTCTGAAGAAAAAATCAGTCAAACCTGAGCAGAGCCAATGCTCAAGGCAACATAGAAACCATGGCTATTGTGACCCTGAAAGAAAGGAAGCAGTCTTGAAAACTGTAAAATTACAATTTAAATTTCTGCTTATTTGGCTATAGACTTAACCCAGCCTGTAGGTAAGGCTGGATGTAACGAGCTTCAGAAGTAGAGCAAATGTTGGTGCATAAAAATAATAATACTCTATAATGGCAGCTATGATAGATTTGGAAGTAGGTTATACATTCTTCAGTAAAATGAGAATGTAAGAGATGGAGGCTAGCTGTACTGTGGTTCTGATGCTGTGTTAATGCTCACTAATTAAAAAAAACACAGCAAATTTTGGGTACTGGAAATGTTTTTTCCAGGTGCAGGGAGAAATATTCAACTCTGTCAGGATGTCCACAGGCTTTCCATCCTATGTTGGCATCTCCTGATGCTTGAGATGCTCCGGTCCTCCTTATTCCATTCCGGAGTGCTCCGAAGATGAACACTCACAAAATATTTAAAATTTGAACCTGCATGTACATCTGGTCAATGGTGAAGAGAAAAGAAAGGAAATAACTGGAAAGTGGCTATTTAGATCAAGGAACAGCAGGCCACTGCTTGGTCCTGCTGAAGTGTTTGGCTGATATTGGCTAATATTTGACTAACAAAGCTCCACCTTTGAGCATTTTAAACCTGTAATTTATTATTGTAAGTCAGAGATTCTTCAGCAGTCTGAATGTGGTGCAACATGTCTTTCCACTCCTCAGGCTGATTTCAGCCACAGTCTCCAGTTGGGTGGTAGCCAGTGGGCTAAACGGTTGAGCGTGATGTGGTTGCATAGACAACCTGCTAGAAGAGCCAACACCTTCACACATTTATTCCTAGTGCTGGGTTGTATCTCTAGTATTTGACATTTTTACTATATTAAAATTTGGGCTCTTTGGAGCAGGAAAATAGTGACTCAAATTGTCGCCTCTCCTACGGTGGTTTTATTTCTGGGTGCCACACGAGGCGTGTGGTGTCTATTGCTGCTCCCGGGCCTAAGCGAGGAGCAGGCATAATTGCTTTGGCCCATCCTCTGGTTGTCATTTTGGTAAAGCTTGTTTGGCTTGATCAAGGGAACAACGTGGGCCATGATGTCAGCTGGCACTACCTTCATGGAGAGAGGAAGAACAACAGTCCAAAGCGCGATTTGGTCCTCGTTCCTCCCCTACTCTGCTCCTGGGACAGCCGATCTGTTCAGTGCCTCCAGCTGCCTCACGCTCCACCCCAGGGCAGCAAAGGAGAGGGAGAAAACTACCGATCCATCTCTTCCAAAGAGCAGTTTATAACAGTCTAAGGAAGAACTATGGAAAATAGAAACAAATGAAGTAGAAAGGGGAACAGCGCCTTTTATTTGCTATTTCTACACTGATAATGAAACACTAATTTAAACCAGGACCCTTTCTGGAAATGAGTCAGAAGTAAGCCCTGGCCAAAGCCATTCTTACTTTGAAACAGTATTTCTGCTTCTGTGCTGCAGGGAGCTTTTACGGCTCCTGCCCCAAATCATTCAGGCCTTACACTTTTTTAAATCTAAGCCAACAAGATGATATTCTGGTGACCAAGCTTTTCTCTAACACTTGTGCCTTTATGAATCTTCTCACTTCAAGATATCAAGGAAGTTTCTCCTTTTAAGAAGTCCAGTCTCCCAGTAATCTTGGGGTGGATTTGCACATTTAAGTCCCATCAAATGCTAATAGGAATTCCTTGGTCAAATCCTCCTTCCCCCTCCCCCCCATCTTTCTTCATGCCTCACTGGGAGAAAAGAGCCATTAGTGTGTTTAAAAGTAAATTTCAAGGTTTCCTTTTTGTGTGTTCCAATGGCTGAGGTTTATTCCTCTCGTCCTTTTTACTTTATTGTGAGGCACCTTGAGTTATTTGCATGATAAGACACCCTGTAAATGGATTATATTGTAATGCATTGTGTAGGTTTAATGCTGACAACAGCTCGGTTTGGAAGTAAGATAGCAACTTAGATTTTTAGTTTCTGATGTGCCATGCAGAGAAATGCCTTTTGAGAAGCATGATGCAAAGCAGGAGGGATGTGGAGGAGGCAGCCAAAGTTAAGTTGTATGAATAACGCAAGGGAAGGCTGGCGTTAAAGAGGAGATGAATACATTAACTTCTCAGCCTCCGAACTGGAGAGAATCAACGGCACAAATGCAAGTGGTTCTTCCCTCTCTTCCGTAACAGTTGACATGGTTTTTCCCTTTAATTTTCCAAGGATAACAAAAGAACGAGACGGTGTTCTGTTAACAATCTTTCATACGTGAGGACTGTAGCTTTGCAGTCACTATGCCCAGAATATTCTGTCACTGTATACTACCTACTTATAAACTGAAGCTGGTTCCCTGGAAAAGCCCTACATTTCACAAAAAGTGATGAAACGAACAAAAATCTCATTTTTTGGGGGGGAAGTAGATTGCTCTTAACTGCCGCTGGACCGTGTAATGAGTCCTGCTGCAGGAAGTTTGGTCGTCTGAGCATAAAGTGTAGAGAACTTACACTCCCCGGGAACAGTACGTTTCAATCCTGGCAGAAACAGCTTGGCTTTTCCTTCCAACATAAAGACACCGTTTGCATGGAGTGGGTATTTAGATAATACCATAAAACCATAAACTTGTAAGGAGCTTGTCGTCTATGCTGAAGACCTGCACATGACTGCATCGAGTGTTACATACTCGAGATAGTCTGTGAAAATGGTGGAAATATTCCTATTTCTCCCTTTCATTTGCAGTAATTAAACTCGCCAGTCTTTTAAGCTTTGCTCCATATAACTCCAAGCTTGAATAAAATGATAGTAATTAAATCAAAAAAGACGACTCCGTTTCACTTCTGACTTGTTGGCTTAATTCTGCATGGTACCCAGCACCCTTCTGTTGGTCCAAAGTTCTTGAGCACCTTTTCAGCTTTCAGCATGCATGTGGTGTCATCTCGCATTGATAGAACTACTCACATATTAAATTTCAAATTGATAGGTAACAGTAAAGATTTTAACCAACCGTCTTTTACCTATGGTGTTTGAACGGTGGAAGTTGAACCTTTGTGCAAAATTTATGCCTCCCTTAAACTAAAATGAAATGCTGCTTGGAATCACTTTGGGTTTCATTTTTTAACCCAAAGTAGTCACGAATAGCATTTTTAATCTAACTTTGCTATTCACGAATAGCATTTTTAATTTAACTTTGATCATTGCACAAAAAAAATAAATAAAGCAAGGGGAGAGTGGGGAGAGCGGAGCATCTTTTGGGAAGAAGCCTTTGAAATCACAAAGTGTAACTAAACTCAGTCAGCAAACTGTGACCTGTCAGGAAAGGACTGATCCTATTAAAGTTCCACAGCGTGCAGCCAAAACACTTTATAAAGAATTCTGTAGATTTCTGTGTTTACTGACGTCAGTGTGGCACAAGAGGAGGGTTGGCTGCTATGTGGTTTTTTTTTTGTTTTTTTTCTTTAAGGGTAAATGAACTGCCTAGAAGAGCCACCAAAACATTCCTGATTTATGCTGCTGTATTGGTGATGATGCAGTTTCTGGGACATATTGTCACTGTATTCAACTTTCTGAATCTGTGACTGTTTGGAAAAAGAGAGATTCTGACGTATCAATACATTCTTTTCAATTAAAGTATATAGCCTGTTTGTCTTCCCTGCAATTTGGATTGACTCCACGTTTATGAGGAAAGAGTTGGGCACTAACTCTCCCTTCTACATGAGTGGTGTGTAAATCTGGATTAATTCCAGCAGTCTGAAGGAAGCAATACGAGGATACTCGTACTTCTCACTTGTGTGCATGGTCTTTATGCCTTTGCACTCCTACAGTGATAAAGAGACACTGTACAGTTCTATAGCTGACACCAGATTCAGGGCAAGAAACTTTTAATATTAGTTTGAAATAAAACAACTGGTGCTTTTAAAGAGAGGAAGAGGTTCTTTGTAAAGTACAATTCTCCCTATGAAGACGTCATTAACAACTCGTTTAAACTTAGCTCATAAAAAGAGCGTTTGTGTTCTAACAAGAAGTTTTGCAATGTGGAACAAAATGTTACTGATTGAGGAATTTGGATCTCAGCTGCTCCTGAATGACTCCAGACTTAATTCCATTCATGTCAGTGCTGTTATTCCAGATTTGCATAAGGGCGATAGATCATACTTTAGAGAACTCGGTGTTATTGAACTACTATTTGATAAAAAAGAAACTTCTTCTGTCCATAGAAGCAATACTCTTATGGCCTTTTGCAGTTGAAAATGCCTGAAGCGAGTGAAAGCAAAGCTCTGTAAGTGGTATTACATGTCATGAAGATATCTGTCACGTGCAGTGCCCTTTCCTCTTGTGGATTCACCTCTTTGCGTGGCCTCTGTGCTACGCTGGGTGAGAGTATTGTATCTGAGATAGCCTAGGATGCAGTAAACATGTTGTCAAATAAATCAGCCTGCATTTGAAATCAGAAATAAATTCTGCTTTATATACAGGAATACAGAGACTGATACAACACTACTGTTATCTGAAAAGAAAAACAGAGTGATCAAAATTGACAATAATTCTTCCATTAAGTGACAGATAAAACTTTAATTAAGCCAGCCTACTCGAATCTCAGGATGCTTTGTGTATGACTAATTCTGACTGAAAAAACCCTAATTTTAACAAACACCAATTAGCAAGATTTTGTCTGTAGGTGAGAAGATAGCTGTTGCGTGCACGTGCGTGCGTATGTATATATGTGCATGCAGGAGCTTGTGACATCTAGTGAAAAAGCGTGAGGGTTTTCATATATCCTGCAATATTTAATACAAGGTTGTCTGGTGTGTAAGCAATATGTCTAAACACATGCAGGCATGAATTACTCAGTACGACAGCATGCACTTAGCATACATAAGCACCAAAAAAGCCAGTGGCTGACGTGAGCTATTTGTACATGAGGCTGCATCTAGCACCTTTCAGCGGCTCACCAGGTGGGCACCGATTTGGGATTTCTCCATTTTCACTTGCCTAAGCTGAGACA
Source organism: Opisthocomus hoazin (assembly GCF_030867145.1). Lineage (NCBI taxonomy): Eukaryota > Metazoa > Chordata > Aves > Opisthocomiformes > Opisthocomidae > Opisthocomus > Opisthocomus hoazin. Next base: position 27,256,308 of record NC_134423.1, on the reverse strand, counting down.
AGACGGGTGAAAACCTGACCCCGCAGCTTCAGGCTCCGGACAGCCCCAGTGAGAGGTTACAGCTCTGACTTTCTCCTCCGGCTGAGGTGTCTGGGGCTATTTCCATCCTCCAGAGCCCTGACATTTCCCCACGGCTCGTAGCCCCAAGGGACTGCACGGTTGCTTGTCCTAGAGCCAGATCAGGCTGAGGTCAAAGGCGTAACTCGCCCTCCAGTTTTTGGGGACTAAGGTTACGCCACTGATGTTACAGGAGAAGTGCTAAATAGCAGCATCAGATGGATGTGGTGGCTACTTTAGAGTATTTTAACCCTGTGGTTTGAGTGTTTGGGTTATATTTTAGCAACTGAGATGACCAATCTTTACAGATATTAAGAATGCAGAGCCTTGCGAATAGCGGAAAATTTAACATTTCATGGGTATCACAACTCATGCTCTTTTTTTCAGTAATATTAGTGTGTTGCAATTCTTTTTTGCCCTCTATTATCCTTTTACACTGTCACAAAATGTACTTTCATCTTTTGGAAATGACCCCTTAATGTAGTGGCTAAAATTTAATTTAGGCTATTTTATTCTAAGAAGTGTGGGCTTTGGTTCGCAGGAGTAACACTGGGGCTTCAATGTTTTTTATTGTGACTTTTAGAGCAAAAATGCAGGTTTTTAAAGAAAATGATCTTTTTTTTTCCCCTGACTGCTCAATCTGCAGACTCCACTCAGCCTTGCAGACCAGACTGTGCTCCTCCTGAGGTGTGAGCTCTTACTTACAACACGAATTCTGATATCACATCCTTCCAGTGATGGCTGTGTTGCCTTTTTCATGCTAAAACAAGCATAAAGCAATTCAAACTTAATTTTCTTTGCAAGGTATGGGAAGAAACATGATTCTGAAGGACCTTGGAAAATTATTCTGAGAAACAAACTGCTTTCTTAATAGATTTCTTTGTTTCCCTCAGTGTAAAGCAGAACTTTGAATTTTGAGTAATTTTACCCTCCTGTGTGGGCCCTAATATGAAAGTTGTTACCCACTCTCATCTCTCGGAATCTTTCAAACCATGCTTAACTGGAATATCAGAGACAATCCCTTCAGCTGGCCAGAGTCTCTTCCGTTCCAAACATCTTTATAAAGAAATGCAAGAGCAGATGTTTGTATCTTTTTATTGTCTTTGTGCCTAATTTACTTGACTGTAGTAGCTACAGAGGACTTTTGCCTGCATTACTGTAACTTTTAAAAATTTTTCTGTGGGGTTATCAAAGTTTTCTTCCATTCCAGCTACCGATTTTGTTGCCTAATGCTAGCAATACTCAGTTATCTTTATCTCATCTTGATCTATGCTTTTTATTTGAGTTGCAAAAGACCACAGCCACAATTCTGCCGACGAAGATAAACTAAAGTAATTCAAGCCCAGTGAATGGTTTTATTCTCTTGTGTTCATACTTTCATAACTTACTACTTGTCTGATCCATTTTCAGCTGTAATGTACATATAATCAACCTTTTCAGGCTTCTCACAAGAAAAGCTTTTGTTCACTGTACAGTAATCAGTATTAAAGGCCTTTAAAATGGTGCAAGTCAATGACACTGGCGCATTGTCCAGATACATTGTTGTTGATGAAGTGAACTGATATTACTGTGAAAGACCAATTTCATCTCAAAGTTCTTTCATCTGTGGTGATCACAACATTTTTCACATATTGTTCTTCACAATCATGGAAGTTGGTACCCACCTCTGATATTTCATTCTAGCTGTGGTTTTTTTCCCTCAGAATAACTACAAAGTGATTTGATGACTTGGAAAAAAGCGTTGAATGGCCTCAGTCCATTAATGTAGCCTCTACAGACACCATTATATACGGGCTATATATATATTACAGCATTTGAATCAGTGAAGACAAAAATCTTATGGCAAGAAGATACTTGATCACAAATGTGATTGTGTCACTGTTAGATTTTAAACGTGAAAAGAGCAGCTCTTTAAAACACAATAAGAGCAGTGAAATGGTCAGATTTTTTTCCAGAGGAGCACTGTACTATATACCTAACTATAAACCTAAGGCTGGTTCCAGAGATTTCAAATCCTTTAGCATTAAGCTTGTGATTAGATGCTTTGGTTTTTGGAATTTTTGGGCTGATAACCACGTATTCTTCTCCCAATTATTAAATGTTTATTTTTGACCCATCGCAAATTAGGTTTCTGTTTGAGATGTCAGATAAAAAAAAGGTCCTTAAAATTTTACAGTCTCCAGTTAATGCGCAGCTTGCGGTGGTTTCCACAGCTTTATAGCCTGTGAACTCAAATGACAGTCAACACTGGGATCTAACCCATAGGCTAGGAACATCCTCACATCACCCAACGCTGTCCCATGGAGGAAGAAAACACTAACTGGACTTTCTGGCTCTGATTGTTTTCTGTTTGCCCTCAGGGTGTCCAGCTGCTGAAATGCAAACTTTTATTAGTTTTACCACTCTATGAAGCAGGTTTGAAGACAGTTGGTTTTGGGGCACCTTTTTGACTGGGTTACCAAGTGGAAGACCTTACAGAGGCTGGCATCCAAAATTAATTGTATCTGACACAGCTTTATGCTTTGATAAGTTCTGAAACATATTTAAATAGAAACATTGCTACTTTCTAAACTAAGTCAATGTCTATTAGGTGCAACGGCTTTTGTTAGATCCCTTAGTAAACCTGGAAAAAACAGACAGCTATTGGGCATTGGAAGCCTTTCCTATGTCTGAAACACAGCACCAGACTTAGCTAAATACAGTTGAAAATAGTTGCCACATGTTAACTGTGTTGGTCAGTTAGACAGTTTCTGACAGGGAAATGGTTGGCAAAAGCTTCTTTTCAGATTTTCCTATTTCTATCTTTTGTTTGAAATAAATATTAGACACCTATTTCCTAATTTTTCTTTTGTTTTCCTCAAAGAAAGTAAGTAGTGGTTTGGATTTTTTTCCATCATTCTTCATTTTCCCCCTTTTGCACTCCCCATCCTTCGTCTCCCTATTTTTCCTCTTTTTGGACTAACTCTTCCAAATCCTTCATTCTGGAGAAGTTACAGAAAGAAACAAAGGAAAATTGAAACTCTCTGAAGTGACTGAGCTAGTTTCCGTTTTCTTTCTGCTGTTATAACTTTTCCAGGCCAAACTGAAATTTTGGATATCATTCACTTATTCAACTAAAGTAACAAAAAGGAAAATGAAAGGAAAAGGACAGGGAACTAATTCCAGCACTTACAAAACTATAATGTAAACGGTAGAAAAATAAAATATTACAGTTTGTACCTTGTCAAGGGGAAAACATTTGAGTTTTGAATTCTTTAATGAAAAAGTTCTTCCATTTTTCAGCTGCTCTGAGAAATCCAAAGACCTCAGCTGTTTTCATCACTAGTGTTACTGCATTTCTGCTTGTCTTGGATCTTGCTTTTACAAGATGCTATCGCTGCTATGCTGTGTCTCTTCTGAATTAACTGAGCTCTTCAGCTGCATATTTTGAGTCTACATGAGTCAAACGTTCATTGGATTCATCAGTCATCAGCCCCATATATCACTAATGCCAACTATGATACTAAGATGACTCATGTCCTAATTATTTTGAATAACAAGTGTGCTCTTGTGGTAGGACAATATGATTTTGCTTGCTACAAAATGGATCAGCAGACAGTGGCCACATAATTCAGGCTTGCAAAACCATCATGAATGTACATGTTTGTACAAAATTGTTCACTTCCTTATTTTCACAAGTTTGGTTTTTTTTCCCCCCAGTGGATCCATTTCTTTTCCCCCAGTTCTCTGTAGATAACAGGAACTTGAATAGGATCCTGCGTGGAGGAAGCAGGGCGATAAGCAGGATCAAAACCCTGGACCTCAGGAGGGCTGACTTTGCCCTCTTCAAGGAGCTACTGGGAGGAATCCCGTGGGCCAGGGCTCTCGAAGGCAGGGGGGTCCATGAGTGCTGGTCGCTTTTTAAACAACACTTCTTCCATGCACAGGAGCAATGCATCCCCCTGAGAAAGAAATTTAGCAAAGGAGGCAGGAGACCTGCATGGTTAAACAAGGAGCTTCTAGCGGAGATCAGGCAGAAGAGAAAGGTGCATGGCATGTGGAAAGAGGGACAGGCCACTTGGGAAGAGTACAGAAACGTAGTGAGAGCATGCAGGGATGCGACGAGGAAGGCCAAGGCTCACCTGGAATTGAAGCTGGCAAGGGATGTTAAAAACAACAAGAAGGGCTTCTTCAACTACATCAGCAGCAAAAGGAAGGCTAGGGACAACGTGGGGCCGCTGCTGAATGAGGCGGGTGTCCTGGTGACGGAGGATGCGGAGAAGGCAGAGCTACTGAATGCCTTCTTTGCTTCAGTCTTCAGTGCTAAGACTGGCCCTCAGGAATCCCAGGCCCCGGAGGTAAGAGAAGAAGCCTACAAAGAGCACGACTTTCCCTTGGTCGAGGAGGACTGTGTGAGGGATCGCTTAAGCGATCTGGATGTCCACAAATCCATGGGCCCCGATGGAATGCACCCACGAGTGCTGAGGGAGCTGGCGGATGTCATTGCTGAGCCACTCTCCATCATCTTTGAGAGGTCCTGGAGGACAGGAGAGGTGCCCGAGGACTGGAGAAAGGCCAATGTCACTCCAATCTTCAAAAAGGGCAAGAAGGAGGACCCAGGGAACTACAGGCCGGTCAGCCTCACCTCCATCCCGGGAAAGGTGATGGAGCAGCTTATCCTGGAGGCCATCACCAAGCAAGTGGAAGAAAAGAAGGTTATCAGGAGTAGTCAGCATGGATTCACCAAGGGGAAATCATGCCTGACCAATCTGATAGCTTTCTACGATGACATGACTGGCTGGGTAGACGAAGGGAGAGCTGTGGATGTTATCTACCTTGACTTCAGCAAGGCTTTAGACACAGTCTCCCATGATATCCTCCTGGGGAAGCTGAGGAAGTGTGGGCTGGATGAGTGGTCGGTGAAGTGGATAGAGAACTGGCTGAATGGCAGAACTCAGAGGGTTGTCATCAGCGGCGCTGAGTCTAGTTGGAGGCTGGTGACAAGTGGTGTCCCTCAGGGGTCAGTACTGGGCCCAGTCTTGTTTAACTTCTTCATCAACGACCTGGATGAAGAGTTAGAATGTACCCTCAGCAAGTTTGCTGACGACACCAAACTGGGAGGTGTGGTAGATACACCAGAAGGCTGTGCTGCCATTCAGCGTGACCTGGATAGGCTGGAGAGCTGGGCAGAGAGGAACCTGATGAGGTTCAACAAGGGCAAGTGCAGGGTCCTGCACCTGGGGAGGAACAACCTCATGCACCAGTACAGGCTTGGGGTGGACCTGCTGGAGAGCAGCTCTGCGGAGAGGGACCTGGGTGTCCTGGTGGACGACAGGTTAACTATGAGCCAGCAGTGTGCCCTGGCTGCCAAGAAGGCCAATGGGATCCTGGGGTGCATCAAGAAGAGTGTGGCCAGCAGGACAAGGGAGGTTCTCCTTCCCCTCTACACTGCCCTGGTGAGGCCTCATCTGGAGTACTGTGTCCAGTTCTGGGCTCCCCAGTTCATGAAGGATGAAGAGCTACTGGAGAGAGTCCAGCGGAGGGCTACAAGGATGGTGAGGGGACTGGAGCATCTCCACTACGAGGAGAGGTTGAGGGAACTGGGCTTGTTCAGCCTGAAGAAGAGAAGGCTGCGAGGGGACCTTATAAATGCCTACAAATATCTGAAGGGTGGGTGTCAGGAGGATGGGGCCAAGCTCTTTTCAGTGGTGCCCAGTGACAGGACAAGGGGTAATGGGCACAAACTGAGGCACAGGAAGTTCCGTCTGAACATGAGGAAGAACTTCTTCTCTCTGAGGGTGACGGAGCACTGGAACAGGCTGCCCAGGGAGGTTGTGGAGTCTCCTTCTCTGGAGATATTCAAGACCCGCCTGGACAAGGTCCTGTGCAGCCTGCTGTAGGTGACCCTGCTTCGGCGGGGGGGTTGGACTAGATGACCCACAGAGGTCCCTTCCAACCCCTACTATTCTGTGATTCTGTGATTCTGTGAATGTTTAAACCTGACAATAAAGTATATGCTTTTAAGTTGCTTTTAAGTTACTTTTAATCTCTAGAATTATTTCACCTGTGATATGTAATGGAAAGTAACGACCAAAAGAGTCTGTGTATATAATTTTTTTTTTGTGATTACTATTTCCTTTTTGATCAGTCAACATCTGTAATTCAACAGAACATTAACAATACTACTTTATGTTCATGGTATTTTCTATAATTGTTAACAAACATGAGGAAAAGAAATCTTGGACAATCCTGGTGAGATCTACAACATATTAACACTCCCATACAGGAGAAATCTGAAACCTGGGGAGCCTGCTGGACTGTGTTGGGCTGTAGATCATAGGGACTTCAGTGGTGGCATGTCCTGTTGAGAGGATGTCGTAGGACAATGAGAGGAATTAAATGCTTTGGAGTGTAACTGCCTTTCCTAGCCCAGTTTAACCTAACACATCGATGCTTCAACACCCCAAGACTATGCTAAGAAATAGATGATGCTTATCTCTGGTCTCCTTCAAATAGTCTTATACCAATACCTTAGTTAGCTACTTTAAAGTATATCTGCACTGTTCTTTGTTTCACTAAAGACTTCATATATATATTTACAACACTAAAACCAGAAGGTCACTTCTTATTTGTTATCTTTCGATATGATTAAGATGCTGTTATGTTACAACAACGTTTATGAGATTCATGTGACGTAGAAGACTGCTGTGTAGTCATTGCCCGCACCTCTGTACCTTGTAACTACATATTAATAGGTGGAATTATTTAGCTGTTTTACAACTGTTTTGTTCCCATGAGTTATACTAGTACTTCAAGAAGCAACAAGCAAAATTTTACTTCTGAGTTAGTGTCTTAGAAAGTTTTTCTTTCATTCGCTGAGATGTGAAGTTGTCCAGACTATCCATGCTGTAGGTGGGAGACAATGAAATGCTTGGCAAAGTTATGTCCCAATTCCCCATCAGCTGAAAAGAAATTGTTTCCAAGATGGAGTTGCCTATTTAAGCTCCGATGGAAAACTGAAGAAGGTTAAACATAGAGGAGCATGTGGACCACACAAAATGTAAACAGCTAGCTGATCTTTGGCCTGATCCAAACAAACACTGCCGAAATAATTGAAAATTTGCCAATTGACTTCTGTGGGATTTACAGCAGATTCTAAGTTGGCAGCTACCTTTTCTAGCAAACCAATCTTGTCTACTTTTACATTTCAGGCTTATAGTTAATCAAGTTACTGAGACAGAAACGTCTTTGGCATGAACATGTTTCTCTGTTTCTTTTCCCTGCAACTAATCACGTTTCTCCAGAAATTGCTTCCAAATAACTCAAAGGCCAGTATTTAGATAAGCAATATCAAAACGCTTCAGCGTTAATCTGTGATAAGTATTTCCTCCTGTTTATTGTAAGAAAGAAGGTTTTACACAAGCCATGTAGTCTTAACTTTCACCAAGTTAAATAGAGGTTTAGTAAAAGGATTTTGTGCCCTTTTAACCCCCAATAACCAAAGTGCATCCTGTGTGACCATTCATTACATATGAAATGGCTGTAATTTATACCAAATGGGGTAGGTGAATTCAAACAGAAAGATACCATCAATGATAAAAAGATAACACTTCTCTGTAACAGATGCTTCATTTTATGATGGAAATGGGGAAGCTGAATGCTGCAGGTGCCAGGCTGACACTAGGCCTGTGGAGAATCATTAGAGCCTCCTCAGAGATCTAGGTTTACTCTGTGTTTAATCAGCCACAGTCAGAAGAAATGGCTTCATTTCAGCTTGATGAGAGCCAGATTACAAAAGGAAGATAGATGGCCAATAAGGTTCATCACTATAAGCATATTGTCTTAATTTGAAGAAACAAGCTGGCATTCTGTGATGAGGAAAAGTGAAGTGCAATATGGCTAGTATCAAAACCTAGTTATTTCAGGTCTCTCTGCTCACCACAATGAAAATATTCTGGCTGTTCTTGCTATGACTAAAATATTAAAAAATATTTCTCGCTCTGCAAATGACCACATTTGCTCATAAGATATCACTGTTTTGGGTTCCAAAACACTTAAACCTATCGAAGTAGTTTTGCTCATCTTAACAATCCTCCAGCCACTTATTTACACATACATATATTATAAACATAAATATATTTGTGTGTATACACAAGTGAAAAGGTTTGAACTGACTATTGATCAAAAAAGGTCTCTGAGCATAATATGGACACACACCTCCTAAAAGGGTTGCGGTGTAGCCATCTATCATGACTTCCCAGGACAGCCATGGGGACGATGAGACTGTCAGCTGGGGCAGGCGGCTTGCCGTAATGGGGGATGGGACTTTCATAAAAAATAGGAACCCAGACCAGGGAACTCCTTCACACAAAAGATAAACAAATCTAGATCTCTCTGCTTTCCGAATGAAGTGCATGATTCATTGCTATTGCTTAGCTTTTCCTTAGTGCTGGTTTTTTTTCTCTCTTGTGCATAGACTGGCTATTTGTATGAGGTATTTCTTCAGAGCTCTCCAGAAGAAAGAGTGCTCCTTCAAGCCAGGGGAGCTCTCAGGATAAGAGTACGGGAGACTAACACGGCAATGGAAACAGTACAAATTTTACTGTTTATTTTACAGTATAATCCAGATGGTTTTATTAAAGTCAGAACCTTTTAGCATCAGGCAACCTCCAAATATCTACAACTGTGATTTTTCACCTCATTTTGAATTGTGAATATAGAAGAATTTTCTCTCCTATGGCAAATTTAAACACTCTAACTATAGGTTTACATTTCTAAATTACCTCCCTCAGGTCTCTTAAAGGAAGTTCTCTGCCTCAGGACTATCCAGATCACTCATGCAGAACCTGAGGTGCAAAACGGCTGAGTGTCATAGCTATATTTAGGGAAAGCTGGGGACTAAATTGAAGGTAAATTGGAAATGGTAGTAAATGAATCCTTGCCCAAAGAACGGGTGGGATAAGAGCTTAATCCATAAAGCCTTGGAAATCAGTATTTTCCCCTCTTACCCTGTAACTTACTGGATTTTGGAGCAGACATAAACAGATAAGAAAGCAGAAGACATTGTATAAGAAAGACATGTCAAACTGGCAGGATTAAAAGAATGCTTTAGCAAATGCTAATATGTGTACAATTTTGTGAATGTTAAGAGCAGGTCACAAGCAAGACGTCTAAGACGGAGATTTTGTATGTGCTGCTGAATAAGAGTGCAATGGAGTGTTTTGAGGGCTGAAACTATGGTTAATTTAAGGAGTTTGAGAAGTTTTGAGACTGGTACTGCTTGAGGGAGAAGTAGACAGTCAGCATTGATTGATTTGGGACAAAAACTACTGAGAGGAGGGAATGGTTACAGGGGATCTAACTTGTAAATGTCTTGGATTAAACCAAGAATTTAGTGCCCTGATGCAGTGGATGAGAGGAGGAACTGATGGAAAATATGAAGTAAATGTACTATTAAGTCAGAAGAATTGGGCCCTAGGTTGGTCTTAAACAGTATTTTTAACAAAGACCTGGAGGATATCGTGCTTTGTTTGAGGCATGCTACAGCCGAGAAGGGTCACCATGGCAGAGGAAATGGAAAAAAGATGAGCAGAGGACTTCCCAGAAGCCAGGACCTGAACAAGTATTCTGAGATAAACAGTATGTTATGCAGAATAATAGATTACTTTTGCTATTGTCCTTGCACCAAGAACACTGATGTTTCTTTTGGTCTTCCTTAAACTCACTTTATAAAAAATCTTGTATTTTTTTCCACCTTCCTTTGTTCTAACTTCACCCATCTTTGCATGTTAAGATGAAAGTGAATCAACTCCTACTGATTTTACAGGTCTGAAGGGAATTAGGAATTTGACTCATCAAATCATCTCTCCTCCCACACTTTTTTTCCTGAAACTTTGAAGAAACACACTCCTTCGTCCCTCACACATTTTCCTGATGTCTGTTTGGACTAAAAGCAGAGTGCTCACAAGCAAGGAGCCGCTTTTAAACAGCTCAGACTACACCACATCTGTGCTTCTGCGGTACCTGCTACGCTGCTAGCCTAAGACAGCTTGAACTGCTGCCTTATTTTATGGCTGTACTGACACAATCCTGCAGTGAACCCTGTGACCCCTGAAGTGTTTAGAAAGGTGCATTTGTGTAGAGGGAGACTTTTTTCTCTGGAGTAAATCAGAGCCTCCTAGATAATCTCACATGAACACATTATTGACTCGTACCTTTCCCTGGGCAAGGAAGGCTGCATTTTTCAGAAAACGATACGCTGAAACATTCACAAAGTGGAGACTTAGGAAGCTTAACAATTGGTAGAAATATTATCATCAGCTATCATGGTAACATTATCCAGCCATTCCCACCCACAGATAGACACACATGCACACTGGGTTTTGGCTTAGAAAGCCATGCAAATAACGCGCTGTAGGTGTGTGGTCCTCAAAGTGTTTAAGTGTTTGAGGATGATGTGAGCAGGAACATCTTGCATGCACCAGCTGAAAGAGGGTTGGGAGAAGCAGGGGGGTGGATTTCCCTGGACAGATGATAATTCTCTGTCCTTCTATGTGCTGCCAAACTACCTCAACTGGTGGGGTTTTATAAACTTTTTTTTTGGTCTCTGAAGAGCAGATCTTCTAGTGTTTTTTGGAACACATCAAATGCAGTACAATTAAACATGAGGAAAAAGTATTCTCAGGGCCCTCCATTCCCTTCCTTTCCCCTGTCAAGATATTACTTAATTTAAATGCTGCCAAAGCTAGTAACGAAAGACAACATCCTCCAGTATGTCAGAGCTCAGTGCCCAAGCAGAAAAGTGTGAGTGGTTTTCTGCACACACATCTTTGCTAAATTCAACCTGGAAAAAGAACTAGAGCAAATTCAGGGATACTGTAATTAGCAGGATTGAAAATGGTCCCTTCAGGTCACTTTTTTTGGCCCAGAATTGCCCAAGAACTCAACACCTGAACAGAGTATCTGATGTGCCTGTGCCATCACACGGTGCCTACAGTGCAAGGCTAGAAGTGCCACCAAGCCACTTAACCCAGGTATATGCCATCCACAGGTACCCTATAAAACCAAACTGCCTTGTAACAACATCTTTCCCTTACAAAAATGATGGAAAGGGAACAGAGTACAGATGAGAGATGCATACCAGGATTTTGTGAATATAGCCACCAGGCCTTTTTGACAGGGAGGAAGGAAGGGAGTTAGTGCTTGTTGAGGACCTGGGAGGTTTTGGGACAAGAGAGGTGACAGGAGTGAGGGCACCGTCAGCGTTTTCTTCCTCCTCCACCTTCCCACAAACCTAATACACCATTGAGGTAATGAACAGAAGAGAGAAACAGTGCCAGACCTCAGTTCATTGCTTTCTTTTTAAAAAAATGAAAGTTTTTTTCCCTTTTCTAAAAATAATTTGTGTGTGAATCAAAGGGGGAAAAGAGAGGTAATGCACAAAGATACAGAGCAGCTTATTAATTAGTTTGAGGTGCTCTCAATTCTGCTGTATATATGGAAGGGCTGAAAACATAAAATACCGAGGTGACATTTTTGCCACTGCTGGGCCTGTGGAACATTACTGGGATGTGCCTGCGTAACTCCCTCTCAGTTTCATCCCAGTTGGGGTCATACAAAAACAAATGAAAGTTGCGCAGAAGGTTTGAGGTTTTGGCACTGAGACTGGGAATGGGGATTTGTGCAAGAAGAAATATTCTCCCATAACATGTCCACTATGTGCAGGTGAAATTTAGTGGGTTTGCCCTCACCTTTACCCTCAGCAAAACCCTGTGCCAAAGTCTTCTTGCAGGAGGTACTTCAAGTTCTCTAGCATAGAAGCCTTTGGAGGCTTGCCGGTACAAAATGCATGTCCTCCGCAAGGTGATCCCCATTCTCCCTGGTCTCTAACAAGGCAATCACAGTCCCTACTCCAGAGAGAAAAGGCAGAGTGCTGCAAAGCATGGTATTCACCTGACAAAGGTCAAGGTCAAAGCCTGCCTGGCTGTAGATTGGCATACCTTAATCACACAAGCCTAATGGCCTTTTTCCGTAGCTGATGGAGCAGAACATCATGTGACGTCTATCACTGACTTCCCAGGTACCAGTTACGGCTCAGTCCTGGCTCTAAAGCAAAGCTTGCACTCCTCTCTCTGGGTCTGCAGCAAGATGCTTTAACCACCTAGACCTTGTGCCTCTGATACCAATATGTGGACCAAGGGGCACCTGTGATACTCGAAGCTGCAAGTAGGTGGTAACTGAATCCAGTTTTGCAACCCCAGGAAGGACCTGCAGCAGTGTTTAAACCCAGTGACTGTTTCGCAGGAGCATACTGCTTCTGGGAAAGGCTGTTGATCTCCTCTACCTGTGGCTGTAACCTTTGTTCTTTCTCCTTTAGCTATGGAAGCTTTACAATTGAAAAAAAAAAAAGCAGGAAAATAATCTAAAGTAACCTCAGTTGTTAACGGAATCAACTGGGGAGCACTGCACAGACGTGATGAAACAGAAAACTTGCATTGGTCTAGCGCAGTAAGTACCAAGAACAGGTAAAACTTCTCTCTTCAGTGCAGTTAATGACATTATGCTGAGGATAGTCCAACATCTGTCTGTCTGTAACTTCTCTTTCCTAAAGAGCTACTGGTCATCAACCACAAGTTTTGAGGAGTTAGTAGCTGGTTTATGTCTTGATGAGAGATCATAGCCTGTATGGTACCAAAAGGTACCAAAACTAGTTTTGAATGCTTTCTGAAACAGCTCTCTCAAATACAATTAAATTGTGCAAAGCTTCTAGAAAGCCGTGAACGGCCATGCTTGGTCCAGCACCTGACTGCCATGTACCTGCTTTCCTGCTGTATGTCCCCTCATTTCCTTGCTAGGTAGAGGGAATAAAAAAGGCTGGTAATTTATGACTCCTATTAATACAGTAGGCCTGAAGTGTTGACAATATGTCAATAATTATTTCTGGCAAGACCTGAACAGTATAGTATGGGTCTCAGTAGGATGACTCATTTTAACAGAAGACAGATATGTGTGACCTGAGTTTTATGACAGATGTCAAATATATCGAAATGTGGTGTGCGGAAGACCATCTTATTGGCAAAGTAATGAGAAGCCAGTGAGAAGATGAATGTTAAAGCTGAATTGTGTGGTGCCTCCTTCACTCTGTGGTTTTGATAAGTGATGCTGGGGCAGATGGGAAGGGGTTATCCTCTGCCTTGTGTGGGCCAAAAGTGGGAGAAGTTTGGAGGAGCAATAACATTAACCAATGTGATGCCTTAACTTTCATGGGGAGATCAAAAAATAAACAGCTTTTTGAAGGGGATGTAATTGTTGCGGGGGGTTGATAAATGCGGCAGTGCTAGGGGAATGGCTGGCTAACTAGACAGCATGGCCTAAATCTTTCAAGGTGACTGCTGTCGTGACAACTTAAATGGATCTTATTTTCAGCAAGCGCTAAGCCTCCCACCTTCTGAAAATCAAGCCCTCGTGTTTCACTCTGGCTGCCACAGAGCGGAGATCAGCTGCCACCTTGGAAAGTGTAGGCTCAGAAAGCCTCTCCTCCTTCAAACCCAATGCAGTGAGGCTTTCTTTGCAGAGTTGGGGTCTTTGCTGCTGGAAGGCAGTTCCCTGTCGCAGGCTGACGCATTGATGCACTACCATGATGCCTTTGGAGCCCTGGTGCGGGCCACCACGGTCCTCAGGTGACATCAGAGCGGTGGCTGCACAGGGCTCACCATCACGTCTTCCTGCTGGCAAGCCCTCCCTCCACATCCCTTACCCTTGGCTCCGGTTGAGCCCCCAGATAAAGGAGTTCCAGCAGACTTTGCTTTCAGATAAGTGCTCTGAATCCTGGCCTCGCCATGGGCGCAGGGCCACAGGCTGTCACCACATTGCTGTTGTGAAGACCACCTCTTTTCTACAGAGAATCCAAAGGATTAATTATCCCTCCATTCCTTGCTCCTGATGGAAAGATGGTGAGGAGTTGCCTCCTCAGGCAGTGAGGGAGAAAGTCTGATTTGTAGTGGAGGCAGGAAAACCCCCACCCTGAAGCCTGGTCATTCTTGGTCCTAAATAAACACTGCTAATGCTCCATGGGGAGGGAGTCATCTGTTCCCCAAAACTGCCACTTATTCCAGGGAGCAAGGTTTTGGGGAAATCCTGTGCTGTGATGTGCAAATAATTTTTTCTTGTTTGTGCAAGAAGGCCACTTTTGAGTGACGTGGGTACTTCAATGTAATAACAAGGTCAAGCTTGAAAAAAAATTTATATACTTTGAATAATTGAGCTGTATTTTTAGCCCTCATTTTGTGATCTGTGTCACATATATATATGTGTGTGTGTGGCTCATTTCCCTGTTCACCAGAGACACTTTTGCCATATTCAGGTTTGCTACCTAGAGAAGAGGCACATGGGCGCTTGGTGAACTAAAGGCACCTCTTGACTTCTTTCAGCACGAAAAAGAGTTGCAGGGCTTTTCTTGCCTTCTCTTTTTCTTGGAAAGGTCATGATTATAATCTCACCACACATAGGGCAATTTTCTTTCATTCATCTCTAATAGTGGCACAAATTTAACTATATTGTGCTGGCAGGCACTGATATATTAATTAAAATATAGTCTAATTATTTACCCTAGTTAGTTCATACAAATCTCAGTAGTGTAATCAGTGGACTCCCTTAAGAATTTTTGCTGTATTCAGCCGTAGAAATGCTTTCTCATTTTTACTCAGGAATAGACTTAGTCTGGGGTTTTTACTTCCAGGTCAGTAGTTCAGTGGCTGCCACAGCCCTGGTCTACGCAGAGGGGTTATGCAGCTGCGGTCAGACTGGCTGGTGCTAATAGGTGGAGAAAGCCTACAAAAATGATGTTTTAGGAAGTGCGGCAATGGGGTGAAGCGACTCTTCCCAGCCCTGACTTTGAGGAAATTCCTGGCCTTGTGTTGGTTCCTCCGCAGTACATTTGGCCAGACGTAGCCAGAATGGTTTCTGAGAAATGGTGCTCTGATGTTCTTCAGCATGAACAGATGTGGAACGACGTTTATGGGGGAAAAACATTCAGCCTATTTTGTAAGGAAGGGAAGGGAATGCCTCCTGGCGAAATGGAAGCAGAGTGCTGAGAAGACAGGGATCTGAGCCTTTATTAAGAGGACAAGAGAAGCTGGTGTCTGGAGCTGCAACGCACCTTGGGATGCCTGACTTGTGTATACTTAGGGCTTATTTGCCAACACAGGTGGTATGATAGTTATAGATGGCATTGTTGAAAGTGAAAGAAAAATTGTTCAAAGCAAAGAAGTGGAGGAGAGGAAGGATGAGCTAAGGCTGAGCAGGACCAAGACTGACCCAACTTGCAACTTGCAAACCTGGCAATGTCATAAACACCTTTTGTCCCTCCAGCATACAGCCATCAGTCTTCAAACTCTGTCTCTAGAGCATGGAAAATTGAAAAGCGTGGGTCAAGAATTCCTCGGTTTTCTCTCTTTGTGTATTTTTTTTTCATTGCCAATCCCTACCTTCTCATCTCACCTCCACTTTTTTTCTTTTTCTCAACAAGAAGATCAAGCAGCGTTGAAGAGAAGAAACTGCATCATCTCAGCTGCTGGAAGAGACTGTGATGCAACTCTACACAGCCCTTCGTGCATACACTGCAGTTAAAAAGTGTGTCCTTCCCCCTACTGAAGAGAGGGCCTTGACAGATACAATTTGAGGTATCGAATGCTGAACCCAAGTCATCTGTTGTCAGTATAAGTAGCATGGGTAGCACCTGTGAGCCAAGTTCTCTGCAGGAGTTGTGGCCCTCCTTAATTATATACTTCCTGCAAACAATCACTAAAAAGATCAAACTAAAGGAATTAACACACGGGCTGAACAATCAGACTTTTCCAGCGAGGCAGCACAAGACTATACAAAAACCTGCCTGAAACAGCAGTCATCAGCGTTCCTGGTAGTGCAGCCTGAATTTCTTTGGAAATCAGGTACCCTTTAAGCACATTTTCATCATAATATAACCAATATACCTTTTATTACATTTCCTCTCCCTGTTCTACTTCTGGTTTAACCATGTGTGAACCAAGCTAACATGATTAGACACCTTGTTTTTCACTATTCATTTCTGTTTGCAGTCTTCCATAAAGTGCTCCAAATGAATTTTAATATGTTGATGGTACTTACTGGAGAGATTAATATTCATAATAAATACCCCTTAGAAATAATCTTCAGCAAATCCTTTTGACAGAGGAGTCAGGGCTGCTAATGACAATAACTACTACAAAATGCAATTTGGTCAATTACTTTAATTAAATTTCACTTTCTAATGTCTTCTCATTTATACAGTAAACTAATAGGGGAAAAGTACATCATCCTTATTTGCCTCCACTTAAATGTCCAAAACTGTTACCTTATGTTTTGTTTTAACATTTGCAGCTCTCTCAGCTTCTCAGAACATTTGAGATAATTATGGGTTTGACAAATAAAGCTTATTTTTCACCAAGAAAGGTTGAGACTTTCTTTTGAATATGCTTTGCTAGAATAAAAACCTTGGCTACACAGATCCTAATCTGGTATTTACAGACTAGCTGATTTTGGATGGTGCCAGCATTCCAGTGTAAATGGTAGAAGTGTCTACATTTCATCAAATGCTTTTTTAATTATATTGTTTGAAATTGGAGTAAAAAGGAACACAGCTGTCTAGAGATTTTAGTAGCATACAGGTTATAATGAACTCATGAGAAATAACAGCAGCAGTCTTGTTAATGCACTTTACTGCGCTGAACAAGGAATTTTACACTGTGGGCTACATTCTCAGCTGGAGTAAATTGCCATATCTCTGATTTCCTCACTGTACGACAGTCTGGTTCTGAGCTCCTTTCTTAAAAAGTTTGAGCTCTTATTTTTAACAGTTCATAGAATAGAAGAGGATCTGGCCTGGATTTATTATGGTGCAATAGTGTGCAAATACTAAGGTCATCAGTTATCTGGAAAAATGCATGAATTAAGTTAAAATCTGTAACTCCAATCCCACCGTAAAATCAATAAAGCTGTTTCCAAGAGCACTGTGAATATTCATGTCAACAATCATAATAAGGCATCCGGGAATGTAAAGCAAGCACATATGCCAATTCCAATTTAGTTACAATTTTAGGGGCGGCATTGTTCTGGGGAGCTGGTGCCATAATTCTTCTGCCCCAGCATTAGCAGCAAGTAAAGCTTCAAGGCAGAGAAACAGCTAATTTTTTTTCTGGGCTAAACTGGGGAGGGGCAGAGGGGGAACCCCTCTTCCTCAGCAAAAGTCTTAGATACTGAAGCCGAAACCACTATTTTTATTCCCTGTGGTTTCACTGAACTCCTGTAAACTGCAGCAGCTCCTTCAGTGGGCTCCCAATTTCTCTGACGATGCTATAAATTTTGCTGGGAAGATGAAGTCCTGCAGTGCAATTAACTCTAAAAGTGGTACAAAGCAACAGAAGGCAGATACCGAGCTGCGCTACTTAGCACTTAACTCTGAAATTCTGATAAGCCCTATCAACTCAGGGTTGTGTTTAATGTTCACTCCTGCTTATATACTGAAGATACAACCTAGCGGTCACAGTGTTAACACTCCCCAATATCTATTACAATTAGTTTTTGATTAAGAGGCCTAGCATGGCTTTTGAAGCCTTTTATGTTGTGTCAAATGGCTGGTGATGGAGTGAGATGCACAGACACCTCCCAGTAACAAAGCATCTTGTAAAAGGTTTCAAGTGAACTATTTTATCATCCTAATGGAAACCAGATGACTCTAACTCCCCCTTTAATTTCAACTATTTACTGAAGAGTCCTTGTTTTGAATTACTTAAAGATTTATTCCAAACCACTATCTCATGCATTAAGAATCACTAATAACAAAGCCATTCTGAGCGGAGCGAAGCTTTTAAAGAATGTGGCTATGCCATTGCATTTATTCTTAAGTTTGAACCGCATTTTTTAATGGCTTTCACATTTTTATATCTCAGTTTATTTTCTTCGTGGTTTTTTTTTTTTAATTTTTTATTTTTCTTCCTTGAAATCCCGAACACATTTTTCTCCAGACGTTTCCAGCCCGTGCTGCAATTCCCTGCCTTGCTGTCAGGGACAGAAGGCTGGAGCTTGGGTGGTGGAGCTGAACCCCCGCATGTGCTCCTTCGTCCCATCCTCTGGAGAGTGTCAATTCTGGATCTCCTTGGTGGGTTAGCAGAGGAAAGGTTGCCAAACGAGGGCCTAGGGGGGAAATCGTGTCCACCATGCACAGCTTTGTTATTCCTGCTGAGCAGTAAAATTTTCAGAGGACAAAAGTGTCGCTTTGTGTTAGCTGTTCTGGCCTGATGGCTGGAGTCACCCCAGCTTGGCAGATCCCCCCCAGAAAAACGGGAGGACCGGGGGGGATCTGCTTCCTCTGCCCTTGCCCACTACCTCTTTCAGGCTTATCCCTTCCTTCCAGCCACATCTCTCTCTGCATTGCTGCAGAAGGAACCCTGAAATAACCGGGATTAACTGGATTATCGGTGCAAAGCGAGTCTCCTTTCTCTGCTGCTGCTGCGGTATCTGCTGCCTGGGGTGCAGACCTCCCCATTTCCGTGGAGCCTCACAGAGACACAGAAATTACTCTTGATGAGCATAACGATGAACTGGTTTTCATCCCAAAATGTGACACTGTTATTTTTGTCTGTCAGTATTTTACCAAGCTCTCCCTCTCTCTATGGACACTACCTTCTAAGACGTTTCAGGCAACACAGCTGCAATATTCTTTCACCAAAATGCCCTTTTGACTCAGACTGTAGAGTCCTTCAGTATGTATTTTAGTGGCATTAAAAGGATTAACGAATGGCATAATTAATTCAAGATAGATTTTTTTTTTATGGTAAATTTACGAGAATAAGACACATGTTAAGAAAGAAGAGGGTGAAGAAATACAGCTGTCCAAGAATAAGAATAGGTTGTATATTAAAGTGCAGCCACTAAATGTCTTGAGATCCTTAGGTGTATTGAATAAGGAATTTGGACGCATAGAAGATGATCTGTTTCTAAAAATGTTAAGCGGACTTTTATTGCAGTGCGTACCAATAATTATTGACCCTTTGTGACCATGAATCTTCTGAGCCACAGAAACAAGCATTTAACAAATCAAACACCCACTCCAAATGGAGAGCTCTTCATCCTTCACAGACACTTCTACTGCATGAATATGTATTTGCAAATCTAGATCAAACAGAGGCCTTTAGTACTAACTTTGCATGTGTTGGTCTTAGAACAGAACCAGAGTTCATGGGATGAGGAGAGGGAGAGAGTGAAGTGCTTTAGGTGGGATTGAGCCTTAGGTCATACCCAACAGGATGCCAAAAGATGAGGCGTATTTGGCATACATTTGTCTGCATCTTAAAAACGTTAAGGGCAAGGAAGTATCTACAGCTAATCTCATCTTCTTCTACCATAAAAAGAAATATTTTTACAGTGGTGGATAAAACAAGTATTAGTTACTAGCTCACTATCATTAACTAGATTTCATTATCATGAAGTAGATCTCATATGACAAACAGGGAACAGGAACCACAAAATAAAATACTCACGTGTTCATGAGAAGATAGAAATATTGTTACGCCTCAGTTCTTTAGTCCAGTTATTAGGCTGAGTTGCATTGTAAACCTGAGACAGCCTATAAACTACATGCACACATAAGTACTTCTGCATTTGTAAAACCTGTATGCTGGCACACAGAGATGGTGACTTCTGCATATTATTAGGAAAACTTTAATAAATTACATTTTCATAAAAGCCAGGAAGAAAGGCTCTTCTGCCAGTGCAGCATGATTTTTCTGTTACGTCTGCAGGTTTACAGAAGACTCCTGGTTCTCCAAGGCCATCATCAGAAGCCTTTTCTGCTGCACCATGAAATATTACATCTACTTTTCTTTGGCTTCCCTAATATATCCTCTCTCCTATTGCTCTGCTCTCTGGCTGTACCTTCTAGATGATCTTAGAAGTTTCTACAATTTTACACAATGTTCAGATAACACTATTTTACTTAGTATTCAAAAGCAGTGGGGTTTTTTTTTAAACACCAGAAAATTGTAATATTTATGTATAGAAATATTTTTCTACATTTTCCCATAGTGTGAGTACCATGATGATGATTAGTGTTGAAGTATATGGAAATTCCATTCCCTTCTAATATGTAGTTCTATACGCTTTGTACCATTTTTAGTTAAAATAACAATTAAAAGTAACAAGCCAACCGATTTGTGTCCGTTGAAGTTTGCATTATGAAAACATGCTGGGAGAGATGCAATTAGTCTCAGATCTGGCTGCCTTTATTTCCTAGCCTGAATGACCAGGAACCTATTTACAGTCAAGTCAACTAGGACTAATTGTGGACCTAAGAGTGAGGCCTGGCTTCATGGTAATTTTGGTATTGGTCTGGAATAAACAGATAGGGCTATACAGGAAAGCTGCTGTTGAGCTGACAAGCCAAAAGGAATTGAGAAAAGAATCTCACTTTTTATGATGTGGGAGAGAAATGCTGAGACTTTATATTTCAGAAAAAAGGTGTTGATAAAACTTGTACCGTTGGCAATTTAAAGTATATTTTGCTTAGAATCAATAGGCAGCTCTAGTGAACTTTGATGGAATGTCAAATCTAAATATTCATACATTTTAATATCTTTCCAGCAATGAACAAAGGGAGTAACTATCTTTTTTTTTTTTTTTTTTTAACCAGATATATTTGGGGACGAAATAAATTCTTTAAATATTTTATATTCTGCAGAGTTGTCAACAAGACAGCATCAGTCTGAGGATCAATTGCAGAGTGAACAGCTGTGCAATACTTTTTTCAGCTATTCAAATAACTTTACTCTCCATGAATTAAAAAATAATTTGTTCATAGTTGAGAGACAGAAGAAAGAATGCAAAATGAATGCCTTAAAATTAGGCTCCTCTATGTTTAATTTTTAGATATTTTAAAAATATTGGTTCTTGCCCTTTCCAAAGTTATTTCTATTAGCTCTTTTCCTAAGCTTGCTGTAAACTGCCAGTTTTCCTCTGTGTTAATTATTAATATGACCTGTTTATGTACCAGTTATCCAGCTAACCATTAATGCCTGTTTACTCATTGATGACCTTTGCAACTACATGCCAGGCTCTTGGCCAGTAAATGTCAACATTTTTTAATAACCTAAAAATACTCTTCATAGCTTAAGATTATCTACCTAAAATATTTTTGATGTGAAAAAAATATTAAATACCCCTTATAATTCACAGACATTTGTACAAGGCGGTTTCAGCCAAATGGCACAGTGGAAGTAAAAGAAAAAAAATCTTCACTGAGACTCTTTGCTTCAGGTTTTGTTTTAAAATACAACAGGAAAACATACAGGTCCAGTATGCAGGCATAATAAAATGCTTTTCAAAAAGAATTACCGTAGGTAAATCATTATTTCTTCTTCCTTCAGATTTTCAGTATTACCCTGAGCACACATAAGATATCTCTTCCATATATTCTGCTAGTAGCTAAAGGCTACACTGGGGACAAAATTGGATTAAAGCTGAAAGTGGTGACACTGATTTTTACCCATGAATACAAACTCTACATATATTTTTGCTCACTAAATCTGCCTAATTTAAAAAGACAAGCAGTAGCCCAGGATGAAAAAGAATCTGAGGGCACTTCCCACTCAGATTGATGTGTAGGATGGCCTCATCCAATCTGCTATGGAGGTAAGTGGAACAGGCAGGTTTCTTCTTCCTTGGTCCAGTAACATCCTTTCCTAAGAAGAGCCTTGAAATATTATCTTTGTGATTACAATTTGCAGGTCTGAAATTGGCTTCCGATTGAAATATTTTCAAATATTAGCATCATCCCAGCCATAAGTAATGGTGATGGCATTTACAGAGACTGCAGCTTTGATATATATGTAAGTATATGTTCACATTTTCTTGTTCATTGGAGTTCTTCAGTAAAAATTATTATTTTTTTTTTTTAGTTACAGCCTTGAACACTTGCTGTGACTGTCACTTCATGTTGAATTTATCATACAGAATGTAAGTTGTAAGGCTGAGAAGCAATCTGTCATGAGCCATTGTATCAATAATTTCTGAAGGGGTTTGTTTTGGTCCTGGGTGGGAGGTAAGCTTTCTAGACTCCTACCCTCAGTTGCATAGACCATTTGGGCTCAGTAGTGTTGTTTCAAAGGGATTTGTCTGGGCTGTAACACATTTACTGAAACACTGTGTGTCTGTACAGGATGGTTATACAGTACTTCAAGCATATAAATGCCTTTCAGGTTTTCTGTACTGAATGATAACTCACCTTGTCTTTCTCGGTGAGGTAGGTAATAAATAGAAATTTGGACTGTAACTGAGACATTCTGACTTAGTTAGATCTTCTGGTGTCCTGAAAAAGACAAGTAGACTCTATTACCAAGCCAGCAACTACATAAAGATTGTCAAATTAAATCCAAAAACCTTTGTTTAAAGAACAGTATGACAAAACCTGAGAAAAGGCAAGAATATCAAGCTCTTCTGACATTTTGACCTGAAGTTACAGCACTGTGGAAACAAAGAAAAATGCTTTTTAAAATGTGTATTATTTTATTGAAAGACTGAGGGGCAGGACTTGGTCATATCCACCTTAGCCTAGAGATGTGGACAAATGGTGCTGCAGCCATAAAGCCGTGCTGTGCTGCTGCTTTTTATTGAGATAATCCCATGGTTTATTTGATAAACATGTAAATATATGACTAAAAGTGAAAAATAATAATACGCTACACTTTCTCGAGATTCTTTCAACCAGCACCTTAATTAAGCCACCAAAAGCCTTGTGAGTTGGAGAAGTGTTATATTGAATTAGCATCACCCACCACTGATGCGGAGCTATCCCAAAGTTCAAGCACAACATCTGTCTAATGGTGTATAGTGACACTACACACCAGGGTAGAAACCGAAGAAGCATACCACATCCGATTGAAACTGCAGGGAGACCTGAGAGAGGATTTAATTGTTTCTGTTGGAACTTCTTCAGAACATTGGCTTGGCACCCCAGTCTTGCAAAGCATTCTGTGGAAACTTTAATGAGATGCAGTTGTAGAGGGTAGGCTTTCTTTTAGATATCACTGAAAGACAACAACTGAGCACACCTCAGCATCAGGCTAGAAAATGAATTCAGTGCTGACTCAGAGGACAGTGCATGAACTAGAATCGTCAGCACCATTCCTTGCAATAGCTAGATCTTCCTTGGAGGTCTCTCATCTAAGACTGACCTAACTTGACACATCTGAGCTTGTGAGACAAGAGACAAGGCTCAAATGTACTATTCCTGTGGGAAGTGGTGTTCTGCGTTCATCTGCTTTTATGTGCAAAGCAATGACATACTTAATCAGGCCCCCTCCCCCCAATGTTATTATTTATAGGGAGCTATTTAAATTTTCCAGATAAATATGTATTCAGAGTCTTTCCGAGCTATATAATGTGGTCTATAGATCAGAGAAACTCCATTTAAAATTGTTTTTTAAAAACACAAATTATAATTTGATAGACTGGAACAGCTCTGTTGGTTTCATAGATAGCTGGGCATTTATTTTCCACTATAAAGATCATAATATTTACCCAATGGACCAGAACAGCTCCTTCTTAGCCTTTACTCCCTCTATTATGCCACAGTTATTTAAATACAGATTCTGCTTGTATAACTTATTTTGTACCCAAGTGGATGGGGATCACTTGGGCGAGTAAGTAAAAGGGGCAGTGGTTGTCTCACGCATCCCGTTATCTTCTGAAACAGTGTTTAAAGATCTGGATATAACAGGAAGAGATTAAGAACGAATAGGTTCCATGACTATTTTTATTTATAATGTATCATTCAGTTCTCCATCTAGTTCACTGGGAGAGTGGGTTATTCAGCCATGTGTTCTGTGCATTGCAGGTGGGACATATTTTAAACGCCTATGTGCTGACAAGGTGAGTGGTTAGGGCACGATTTTGTTATATACATATATATATGTGTGTGTATATATATATATGAAAGCATAAGAATAATTTCCATTATTATTACTTTCCTGCTTTATTTTTGTATGACCTCAGAAGGCAGAAGCATAAAACCATGCGCTATCTTGTTATTTATCCCTGGAGAGCTAACAGAGTTCTTGATACTGTACGGACCGCAGCAGAGGAGATACATGTTCAGAAGCACTTCCTAGTGGTGTAACTTGAAGTACTTCCTAGTGGTATAATAGGAAGCAGTTGCTACTGCAGTGGTTTCCTCATGTGTGGGCAATTCTAACTTAGACTTTCAAATATCTGAGGATTGATTTACCCACCGAGGAAAATTAGCAACTATCATTGCCATTGGTAGGCATTGCCTTGGGGTTCTTTGATGCTAAATGATGGCCATTTACATATGTTTTAGATAACCTTTTATATCACTTAATTCATAATCTTTGTTTCCATATTTAAGAGAATCTTATTATCTGTATCATATTCCCCTGTTTTTGAACAGGAATTGTTCTTCCTTTAATTTCTTTTAATAATTTTGTTTTGAAATGAATTAATATGGAGTGTCAAATGTAACCATTATGGAACTAAGAGCAATACATATCCCACCCATTTTAACTTGTGGTGAAAGATAGGATCCATCAGCTTCTTCTCTTCTCTAACTTATTTTTCTAGACTTTGTGCCTCCCTTAGCCAGCACGTCTTCACAGCTGTCAATATGCAGCCATAGAAGCAGAGGTAATTACCATATTCAGTGTCCACGGTTTCTTTCATTTAAGAGGTTAACCAAAGAAGTTTTATAGTATGATCACATTTTTCACCTACGTGTGATGATGGCTGAACTGCAGCATGGCTAAACTGTTGAATTTCTTGTTTTTCACATTGTACGTTTCACCCAGCTCCATCACTCTTTTCCTTCCCAGCCCCTTTCTTCAAAGAAAATGCCCTGTCTGCAAGTTCTCAGTCATGTTCTCCTCATTCCTCCCCATATTGAGCTGGTTCAGTTCCAGTTCCACTACAGGCCTCCAAAAACACAAAATATTTTCTTTGTTCCAGAAAGCTCATTCAGATTTATATCCCAGATGAGCAACTCAAAAAAGCATATAAACAGTGAAACACAGTTTGGGTTTTGAAGTTATACTGAGTTACAAGAACTGAAATTTCCTGAAGTTCAGGGACTGTCTAGTGTGGGATTTAAGCCAAAAGTATTCTCTGAACAGAACTATTTAAGCAAAAGTTTTTCCTGATTGAAAAAGGAAAGGATGAGTGTCAAATGTTTGAGCTGCAGAGATGTGAGTCACGTTTTACTCCAGATAGTTACAGTAGTGGTTACATGGTCAGTGTACGGTGAATCTAGCCATAGGCTGCTGATAAGAGGCAGTTCTGGCCTTAGTTACATATTCTTGCAATCTAATTCACATTTACACCAGTTCTGTGGACTGATTAACCTGGCTGAGAGCTACTGTCTTTTCCATCCCTCAGTAAGGTCGGTTTTCAGACTTTTCAATGAGCTGACACTGCTGAGTGTGCATTCACACAACAGATGCAATGGGAACTTCAGGGATAAGCAGCCCATAGTGAAGATGAAGATGAAACTGGCAGCAGCCTGGGCACCAGCAAAAAGCTTCTGTCTGGTCTCAGTTTTGGCCAGGACAACACTACGGTCACGGAAGTTAGGCCCATCCATTAATGTCTACCTAAACAGGGTCATTGCAGGGTCTGTTGGAGGGATCTAATTAGAGGTCTGTTTTTTCTTTAAAAGTCCTTGCCTAGTATTTCCCTTGCTTTTCCAAACACCCTGAAGTAGACAATACATCACAATGAGGTCAAAGCAGAGGAAAGGGAAAAAAATGAATCCCAGCAGCCTCAGTACAATGACAGTTGTCATTTGTTATCTGGAAGTCATGTGAGTTTTAAAGTCACCAGTCATCATCAAGAGAAGAATGGAGCTAGATGCTTGACAAGGAAGATGCTGTCTGCAGCAGCATAGTATTCAATTTACAGCCAAGGCTACTGACTTCTGAAGCAGTAGGAAAATAAGTGAAATAATTGATTTCTTACCTCAAAGGTAATATGGCATC
The DNA here is from genome assembly GCF_030867145.1 of Opisthocomus hoazin. Classification (NCBI taxonomy): domain Eukaryota; kingdom Metazoa; phylum Chordata; class Aves; order Opisthocomiformes; family Opisthocomidae; genus Opisthocomus; species Opisthocomus hoazin. Next base: position 27,230,221 of record NC_134423.1, on the reverse strand, counting down.
AGAATTACACTAGTTATGTTCAGTTATCTTTTTTTTAAACAACTTCCTGGTTCTATTTTAGTCCTCACAAAATTAGAAGTTCTTAAGGCTGTCTTGGAGCCATATCATGAAAAGAAATCTCGGTGCATCGAGGGTGCAGAGTAAAACCTAAAACACACACCTACCAAAAACCAGGTTATGCTGTCTGCCTGAGCTTGTGAGCAGCCTGCAACAAAATCTAAACTTCCCCTTTGGCTTTAATTATGTTCTGCCCTGAAAGCAGCGTGTTCTTGTTGAAGTTTTGGGTGGGGGTCCTTGCAGAACGAGCTGAGGGCATCGGATTTCCTTAACAGAGCCCTGCCCCATTCCTGTGCCTATATATTGTCTATTTAGGGAAACATTCCACTGTCCTTGCTCGTGATGAGCAGTCCCGTAGATATAAATCATTCTGCAGTGGAAGCAGGCACAATTCAGCATGACTAACGGACCTTTCTGTGCTGACGAACATTAACGGATGTGGCATCATACATGCTTGTAGAGCTGAAATCAGTCGGACTGTTCATGGAGTAAAGTGCTACTCACTGTGAGTAAGTGCAGCAATTCATCGCCTATGGATAAGTAGGCTATTTGGGATAGGAATCTGCCCAATTATAGAAAAACATTTTACAGAACTGGATGTTTTAATTAAGTCTTAACTTATATGTTCATGTCAATAATCACACTTCACAGTTGGAAGGAGATGTAAGAATAGTAAGCCCACAAAATACTTAGGTGCTTAAAATGTGGGACTGTCTCTCTCAAATTAATTGTGAAACATAGTCAATAAGGGGCAGTTTTTAATGCTCAGCAGGTGGTTAAATTTGACAAACTTAAATATTTTCCAAAACAATTTATATTTATTAATGGCTACTACAAAATCCATTTACCTGTAATCAAGTGAATCTTGAAGGTGCTGGCTTTCTTAAGTGCTGAGAGTCAACAATACGAAAGTAAATAGTAGAGGACATTCCAAGATAGTATTAACACAATTGATTTATTGATGATTGCACAATGGGAGGTTATCTTTTGTTAATTGACTTTGTAAATAAGCTCATAGATGTCTCAAGCGAGGAAGAAAGATCTATTGCTACAAGAAAGTCTACAGGGTGAGGTAGCTATGCCATTCCACAAAGAGTCTGCTCTGCTGTAGAGCTGCTTGTGGCTGCATAATGGCTGAGAGGCATTTCTAGCAACAAATCCCAGCAGGTGCTCATGCGTACATGGTAAGCGACACCAAAGTGTTGTTAGCTTGGACTATCCTGTGTGCAAAGTAATTCACCTTGGATTTCGTAGAAAAAGACAAGCATGGAAAAAGGACGGACCATCCTGGAGCTCACAGATACATTTACAAAATCAAGTGGTATCCATACAGCAGTCAGATTTGATCTTACTTGTAGTCTTTGATCTTTCCAGGTCATACCTGGAAAGTCTACTTCTTCACTCTGACCCAGGACCCATCTCTATCACATCAGACCTAAGGCCAAATCATTGCTGATTCATCTGAGCTATGCTGCTAGATACTTCCCCATGAAATGTTCTACAGATGCTTAGATCTTATTATTGCTTCCCTTTGGAGTTCCTTATGTCCACCATGTCCTCTTTTAGTTTGAACAGGGCGTTGCCTGTTGGGTAACATGTTTACTATGTCCTTTTCTTGTTACTGCTTGCTTCAGTACATTTATGGTGAGTAGCAGGGACACTGCTTACCCAGTGGCTATGGACTATCTCGTTCACTAATTTCTAGCCTGCTTGCCTGAACAGCCCAGAGGAGACAATTTGGTAGCCTACTTTTTCCCACTTTGGTTTCCATTTTCCTTCCATCACTATCTCTTTCTCTCTATTTGATCCCTTTCTGTTCTTGTTCCTTCTGGTAATCTCATTCTCATCCAACTCTGATCCTGCCTTGACATTAGGAAAGAGCCATAATCAGTCTGCATGTCCTACTTCACTTGGCACAAGATCCAAGAGGGAAAGTCCTTTGCTCCTATTTTAACAGCCCTGAACTGTGAGCTAACGTAATTTCTACATTTGGCGGACAACAGCAGATAGATGTGTGGAATAGAAGCACTGTGGCCACCAAGCTACTGTGTGGGGACAACCCAGCAGAGCATTTTTATTCCTGATCTGTAAAACATCATGAGCTTTCAGAGAAATTGGCTTCTAGTCGGTGACCCTGATGAATCACCTGCGCTGAGTCATGCTCCTTTCCCCGTCATATCAACAACCTTAATATACAAAAACCAAACAACCACCGCCACTTCTTTAGGAGAGTGCCCTGGCTCTGGGAACAAAGGATCTGCTGTTTTCTAATCTCAGAAACAATTAAGACATCAGATTAATAGAATCTTTAAATGCCTTGGCGGATGCAGGTGGAATGCTCTCTGTTTGCATTACTATAAAGTCTATCAGTACCCTTAGCATTAAAGGGCACAAGGGAACACAAAGTATCAGGGTTGCAAACAGGATCAAGCATGAAGTCTAGCAATAAAAAAAAGAGATTTAAAAAAATAGCACATGTCATTTCTTGTACTCCTGGCTTCTGAAACTTCTGCTGGTCTTCACCGAAGCCCGAAGTTTACCTCTGAGAGGACAGGGAATTTCCTTCCCTTGTGAGACGTAGTTTCCTTTTTTATCTCCTACACTTGTTCCTTAACGTGAAATTACATTCACTGGTTCACTTAATGACTGTAATGCCTTTGGTTAATAGGATTTCACTGCAATTCCTATCCTCTAGTTTGGCACTGGAGCCCAGTGTGCACCTAAGTGTTAGCCGGGTATTTTAAAGCTCTGTCTGTCTGGAAAAAGCATGACAACCCATTCTCCCAATATTCTGAGTAATAATCCTTGGAATTACACTGGATCAGGCAGAAGTGAAGATCTCATCTAGAGGACTCAGATTTCTCTTCTGGGATCGCAGCTTGTGAAAGGTTAAAGGCCATATCAACAAAGATATTTAAGCACTTCAACAGGACTGAGGTGCCTGAACACCTTTTGTGGGACTGGCCTTGACTGCATTTAGCATACCTGCCTGGCAGCCAAGAGTCAGAGCACTGTCCTGCAAAACCGGAGGGAAGTGCCCACTGATTCCCTTTAAAACAGCTGCTGAATTTTTGTGGGGGCTCTGTGACAAAGTTTGCTGGGAAGAAGCCCTGACTAAAGGGAACCCCTTTTGGATCTTCCGGTTGGGAGAGGCTGGTGAACTTCCTTTCCCCCCCCTCCACCTTTTTACAGTTGATGAATTTAATATTTTTCTTTTCAATCATTCTGATCTGTCGTGACCCCTCCTGCGCACTTTGTGACACTGAAGTGCTTTTCCATTCTTCATTCCAATGCTTTGGGATCTATAAAAAGAGCGACAGCATTGAAGTGTTTCTGAACAGACTGTTTCATTCCTGTTGCTGTCCCAGGAGGATTAGGGCTGTAGAAGCTGAAAGTTAGCCTCATACTTCTCTCTATCCAAATGCCTGGCTCAGAGATAACGGTCCTTGTTTAGGAGGCCTTAATATTCCTGAGGCAGTACTTAAGATGATGTGTTTTCACACTGGCTCTCTCCCTCATGTTTGGTACACTGTTCCTCGTATGAATTCAGTAATCCAAGCCATTCTATGGAAGCATCAGTGACTCCCATTTACGTCTTTGCCACCTTTTCTAAGAATGTGTTCATTTCATTGATCCCATGTTTCAACGCAGCAGTTGTCCCTGCCATTATCCTTGACCTAATCATAGCATTTAGGGATCCGCATGTCTCATGGCCACAGAGGAGCACATGGACAGAAACTGCCTTACAGACCTACCCATATAGCTCGCTTTAGATCCATGAGAATGGCGTGCGAAATTCCTGTTAGGTCCAGTTTCTTCTGAGCTGTGAGGGCCAAGATAGCTGTACTTCATAATCTGCTGGAATGCTTCTTCACTGGCTTGGCATAGCCGGTCCCGTGGAGGGAAGAGGGGGGAGAGGATGTGCTCCAGCCCTAAGATCAGATGTCGGGCACAGGTGCTGGCAGCGGAGTAGAGCTGCAGCCCCCCGGTATGAAATAGCAAGCTGGCCTTGTTCTGCGGACCTTCTGAAAACAGCCCAAGATTGTGTATCATGAGTTATGACGGCAATATAAAACTGAAAGCTTGACTGCATCTGTTGGTTAAAAATTGCTGTGAGAGCTTGGGAGGCTGCTAGCTCAGTGTTTTAGCTAAATCTCAAACAGGGTGGCTGCACTTTACCTTCCTAATTCAACTCCATCTTAGTTTTTGTTGCTTGGGTTAATTGTTGCTTAGCTTTTCTCTCACAGTCTGACATGGATTAGCACTGTCAATGGAGACACCTTTTTACCGTGTAAACTTCGAATCTGGATTCATATCTTTCTCTCTTCCTCAAATACTGTAAGGCTCTTTGACATGGAGCCGCTGCTTTTTGTCTCAGGGGCCATGTGTCTGGGGAAGAAATCTCCTCTCACAGGGGGTAAAGTTTTAGTTGACTGGAGACATATGCTGAAGCAAAGTTGGTGTTTTTTTCTCAAACGGGACAAGAGCATGTGTAAATACTGGTACCGCACATCCAATTTTGCACTTTGCAAGTGAAGAAGCAGCTTTGTAGATAGATGGAGAGCACGTATGATCTTTTAAACCTTCATTTTGATAGATGCACATTTTTTTTTTCTCAGGATCTTGCTGCTCATAGATGTTCTGCTGTGTGTTATTTTCTCAACTTGTATCACAAGTGAAATATCTGGTCCTGTTCCCGTGCAAATGAATGTTAGACATCTCCTTGGCTTCCAGAGAGCAATGTCAAACCTAAACGAGGAAGAGGTAGAACAGTGCTGGGATGAGACACTCCTAAAAGCCTCTTAAGTGATCCAGGAAGGAGCATTCATAAGTGCTCCTCTTCCCTCTAAGACACTAATGAGTCACTCCTTAATCACAAACTGTCTATGCAGAACACTACCTTCCCAACACAAGAGCAAGCTTCACCTCTGCAGACCTTTAAAATAAGTCCTCTAGGCTTTCTGTCTTTTGCAGGAGATAGCTGACCCCAGTGACCTTGCTCCTCTCCAAATCATGAGCTCATCCTATAGATTTGAGGGAACAGCGTACTCCTTTCGCTTCCTGGCTTAAACCCTGGTCTAAGCCTTAGCGCAGGCTGCCTAGGAGGTTGCTGTGTGTCCTGTCCCTCTGCCAGCACCGGCAACGGTCCTGAAATGAGGGAAATGATCCTTTTACGTAGGTTGCACATAATTTTTTTAGGGTCTATGAAGCACTTTGGATTATTTTGAGATAAAGGGTACTTTATAAATGGAAGTCCTTACTATTAAATCAATAAGCGAGAACAGAGTTAGCTTCTTGCTGTTAGACATGCTTATTTTCACCTTGGTTGCCACATGCACAACATGGCATTAGTTTTCTATTTCCTTTGTGCTCTTGATGGCTGAACACGCTATCAGAAATGATCCTCGTAGACGTTTTTATGTCGGCCAAACATTTTCGGCACAGGAGGGGCCTTGCAGAGTTGAAAAGGGAAACTTGCCTTCCCAATAAGTCATAGCTGTTGTGGCTACTATGTAAATCTCTTTATCCAATCAATCAGACATGAAATAAAATACACTGACCTGATGCTTGGCTAGAATGTAAATTCCAAGTCACATGAGGCCTGGGGAGTTATAGAGCAGAAGGAGGAGTTTTCATTCCCCATTTGTAAGATGATATCTGCTGGGCTCATTAAGCGAAAATATTTTGGGGCCTGTGTCTTACAAGGTAAACTTGCTCTATTGTGCAGAAGAACATTCACTGAAATAGCTAACATGGATCATCTGATGACATTAGCTTTGTAAGTAATTTCCATGATGTCAGGGGTACACTGGAGATTAAAGGGGGATTAAGGCCTACTTGCACAGTCAAAGCATCACAGTAAATTGACTTGACTTGGCAGGCTGCACCTAAAGTTGGCAAGTTTTCACTAACTAATCATATAAAATCCAGGTTTGTGGTGTTAGTTAGACTACGCTTTCACAGAGGCCAGGAAACGTTAAGCTTTCAAGGTGGGAGGTTTTAGGAGCTAAAGGAGGAAAAGGGAGGGGAGACTGTCAAGGAGACTTTTGCAATGTCAGGGTGCCAAGAGGTGCTAAGTAAAATAACGACCCACTTTTACCGGAGAAGGCTCTGCCTTTCAAGGGCAAGCTGGTTGGATTTCTACCCAAAGGGCTTTTCCTCCACCAAAGTTTATTTTTTCCCTCCCTCTCCCTGTCACAAAATGCAATCTCCTCTTAAAGGATCAGACACAGCACAGGAACTTCACTGAATAAAGATGAGTTTATATTTTAAAAAGGAAACAGCTGGATTGCAAAAGCAAGGGAGGTAGGCAGCTCTTGTTTCATTAGCTAAGGGAAATTCAGGGCCCCAGAGGAGAACAACTGGGAGAGAAGCCATGACAGAGAAAAAAAAAAAGGAAACAGAAGATCATAAAGAACTAATAATGAAAAATGGAAAGTGAGAGTGAGCCAAGAAAAACAGGCAATAAATAGATTAAAAAAAAAGAAGTTGGGGGGGGGAACAGAAATGTAAAGTGACCAAGCAGGAAAAGAGCAGAGCAAAGAGTATGGATTTTCTGGAAAGAAAATTAACAATTCTGAAATTTCTCAGGAACCTGATGAAAAATGAAGCATCTCATGGCCGATCTCTTGATCTCCACACTGGTGGCCACTTCAATATGAAAACGAAGGAGGAGCACTCTGTATAATTGCCTAGAGATTTGTTTGCTGTTTCTGCTGGAAAAAAACAGGGTGAGTGGCTAGCCAAGAGAGTCCAGGCTCCATCCATGCTGATGAATTAGGGTCCTCTAAGAGCAGCTTATAAAAAAATGTATCTCATGATTGTTTAGAAGGATCCAGTCAACTGTTTATCTGTGCAGTAATCACTGAATGATGAGTTGGAGGTAACCTGGGTGTGGGACTGTGCATAGAGGGAGTCTCTGAACGGTTTCAGCTGAAGAAAGAGAAGAGATAGAAGGAAGAGAGGGCTAGGAAGAAAACCAGATACTAGTCTGTCCTTCGTCTTGAAATCTGTTCATTGTGATAAAATATATAAACATTGCCAAGACTTCATAGTCCAAGAGAGAACAGATTTTTTCAGCTGCCCTTCAGTCAGATCCATAATAATCCTGCAGCTTTGTATGGTTTACAGACGACACTTTGCCCAGCAGAAATGGTGCTATTCTTTAAATTGTGCTGTGCTCATTAGGTTTTAATAGGAGCAGTTGTTTAAAGGGTGGGTGGGGGCAGGAGGGGGAATGCACTTGGTGATGCATAGTGGAATGTACATTAATCTTGTTAATGACAACACAGTTAATGGCTGGCAAAACATTACTTTTGAATTAACCTTTCTCTTGTTCAGGCTATACTTGAGAAACAGAGCCAGGACACCGAAGATACAAGGAAAGTGCATGAAGACAGGGATACAGGATTTCCTATGATTTTATGTTGTTCTTAATTAGGAAGCATATTGGCAGCAAATGCTAACATGTGTTGGGATGTTTAGCTGTAGCCAAATAAATGTTTTCTATTACAACTCTGAATTATTTTCCTAGCCAGAGCCCATGCTGTTCTGTTCATGTCTTACAAAATCCCTTTATAAGTCATTTTGGGGGCCAATTTTTTGTTGGCTGATACAGCAGAGTTACTTTGAACATATGCACTCAGACTCCAGAAGGGTCGTTGTCCTCACTTTTTTTTCTAATTCTAATATTTTTTTTGAGTGATAAATGGGGAAACCCTTCTTATGAAATGCTTCTGTAACCCAGCTAAACAATACCCTGTACTGAGCATGCTCATTTAAAGCAAAAATGTAGGAAATGGATATAACTGGTTTCCTCCGGTCACATGTTCACACATAGGCTGAAAGAATAATCCATAATGAATCATTTATCTGACATTTAATCTCTTTCTCCTGTTTAAGAATGGTCTGCAAATACTTTATTGGGGTGTTTTTGGGTTCTATTTGTCACTTCAAAATATTAGTTAAATAATTTCTGATCTAGCTTGTAGGTTATTTGAGAACGGTTTGCTATTTGTATCCACAATTTATAATTCCTGCTACTTCAATGATGTGAACATGTCACTAGAGTCTGACTTGAGTAGTGCAAGCCTTTTCTTGTGCAAATAGAAATTTAGGGTTTTCCTTTTGGGAATATCCTGCTACATTTACTTTAACTATTGCAAGAATTTTTTCTTGATGATCTAGACACCTCTAGGCAGGAAATGTGACTGATGTCTCCCACCTCTGTGTTTGAGTCCTTTATGTTCAGCTTATTCTAGTAGGGGTTGAAGCCTTCCGCAGCTGATTGTCACACGGTATGGTTCCCATGTATCATACAGTATAGCTCCTACCTGCACAAACCAAATAGAGCAGCTGTCACAGAGGGTGTATTTAAAAGAGAAAGGAATTTAATACGATCTTCTGAGATGCTGCACCAGGCTTCTCCAGGCCCAGTGCTTGCTCAGGTGGAGTCTGTAATTGTGTTTTTGCGTGCTCATGTAAGCAGGGGCCTGATTCTCTCCTGCGAGGGGTGGAAGATTGTCAGTGCATCGATGCAGAAACACTTTGCTGATTTCTCTTGAAGAAGCAGAGGGTTGGAGTGGAACATGCTGAGTTTGGTTTACATATACTTCATAATATCTTTGCATCCTTCAGTTCCGAACTGCCAAGTTACAAATGTGGGAAAGATGAGACATATATCTTCTTGTGAAGAGTCCCAGTGTGTCACTGTTGAGGCACTCATCCTAATAAAGCCTTCAAGCACTAAGGTGAAAGAGGAAGATGGAAAAGAATGCCCTTGTGATAAAGACCCTGTCTGGATTCAGGACATCCTTCATCCTTTCTGAAATAACTGAAACACTGCAGAAAGCTGGAGTGATTCAACATATAAAAGTAGAGCTGCAGAGACAGCTAGCAGGAATAATTACTGGAGGACACAGATAACTTAAGTGGTTGAAGGTAATTCTGGCTAGCAGGCAAAATACAGCAACTAGTCACTAAGATTTTCCATGAGTCTGGACAAGCCTCTTCTCCCTGCCTCAGTATCTGGTAGTAGAAGAGTTGCTGGTGGTAAATAACGCAATGTTTTGAGCAGTGAGACAGTGAAAATTGTTTTCACAGATTTCTGTGAGTGATTTTTAAGGTTATATGTATGAATTCACACTCTAGGCTGACAAATTTTTCTTCTTGTGTAAATAACTGAAGCTAACTAGTCTCAAATAAAAAGTATCAAAGTTCTTATGAACGTGCCTTTCTTATGTGTATTAGTGCACTGTTTGGCTTCCATCATATTTTGATTCCAATGTTTTGGATTTTATATGATCAGAAAGTCCTTTACTTCCCTTAGTTGTTCATGAAAAAAAAGGAAAAAAAAGGATTTATCTGCCATGACTATTTTGCATGGACTCCTTTACTGCTAGAGGGTGAAAGAAGGTGCTCAGGGACTGCCCATTACTAGCATGTATGAAATACAATGAACAATGGAGCTAAAAATAACTTACAGCCATATAAGTATAGCAGTTGTTCTGTGTTGCTACAAATATCAATTTATGGCGAAAAGAAAAGGACAAGTTGCAGTATTTAATTACTTGTGAGTGTGATTAACTGCTTGAAAACTTAAGGACCATATCATATCAAAATCCCATACCATAAAAAGAAACTTGCTCTTAATTTTCTTCTCAAATTGGACCTCATTAATCACTGTAAAAGTTTCAAAACCATTTGACTGAAGAACTCAGATAACAGGAGGCTTTTGGGATGTCATGCTCTGTGATTGGCATTCTTGACCCTCTGTTGTCTCAGTTTCTCATCTGCTGGCTTCACTTTAACTGCAGTAACCCAACTGTCTGTGGGCTAGGTTGCTCTGTTACCAGTGTGAAATCCTCCATGAACTTACATTGCATTGGACTGGAGTCTTCAACAGAGCACGCAGGAAAGAGAAGTGGCACCAGTGGCTCAGCTGTGCTGCAGAGTTCAGCTTCAAAGAAAGGTAGGGATTGCAGTGGGGTGGTTGTGAACCAGCACAAATTATAAGTAGACCTTTGGAGTCCAGACTGACATTTAAAGGCTTAAGACCTGATGTAGAGCAAAGAAATGTCAATCTTTAAAAGAGCGGCCTGGGCTGGTTAGTAGGAAGGAATGTCAAAAGAGAGTTTATAGGCGTCTCTTAAAGTTGAAGTAAATGTATTGCATTCCTTTGATAAGCGCACGTTTCTTCTTGATTTACCTGTGAATGAATGTCACAAGAGCTAGAGTCGGTTAACAGATGCTTGAAATGACATGGGGGAAGCACAGAGACTGGAGACTGGTCAACATTTGACTGAGGGCACATAACGTGTAAGCCTGCCTTATATTGGAGTTAAGTCATCCCGTCTGATGTGTTGGGAGCTGGATCTCCACACTTCTTGTGGCTCAGAAACATATTTGAACCTTTGAGTGATTATTCACACCTAACCCTTTTTAGGATTATCCATTATTCTTATTAAGAACAGTGAGCACTACCAAGAAGGAAAAAAATAATATAATTCTGTTCACAAAAAGGTAAAAACATAATAGTGAATTAAAGTTCTAAATGATAGGACTGTTAACATAATGCCTTTTGTCTAGAATGAACTATAAAACACACACATATACAACGGAGAAAACCCTGTAAATGTGTAATGGACAAAAAAATATATATATAATAAAACTGTTGAGAGAATGCATTTTCTCAGCACCAAGGCTATCCATAAAAATTTTACAGTTTTCCACTATATAACATTATCCTTCATAAAAAATGATATTTTAAAGCAAAAAGGTTGGCAAAAGAAACAATTGGTAGTTAACGGAAGGACGGGATTACAGCACTGTGCCTTTGCTGTTAACGGTGGAATAGAAAATGAAAAACATTTGGGGCATTATATGAAGCCCAGCAGTCATGCTCCATATGGTTTGAAGAGTTGAGCAATGCTTGACAAAGATTTTACGACTTCATTTTCTTAACATTGAATATTATTCCTTCAATCTAGGCCTCCCACCCCATTCCTTGTCTTAAATTTCTCCCGTTTTTCAGACAAAGAAATCTGTTTTATTAGCATGTATCATTTACGTTCAGTTTAATCACATCTGGTTTAATACGCTGTTTTGTTACCAGCACGGCCTTTCTGAGGAATGCCCTGTAATCAAGGTACTGAGGCAAAATTGAGGTAATCTAGTCCCCATACCCTTTAACAACTTCCTATATGACTTGATGCAAGTTATCTCATTTCTTTCTATTTCAGTTCCACATCTGTAGAATGGAAAAAAGAGTACTTCCGTGTACCAGACTTTACCGTGAGAAGTTTTAGAATAAATAGCTAGAGTCATCTGTATAAGGGGACAGGTCAATATTTCTGGATAATTGGATTGGGAGCACAGAACTTCCTGGCTCCCAAACCTATGCTCAGACAGATCAAGAGATTAAAATTTTATCTCTTGGTCCGCATCGTGACTTTCAAAAACAAATATTGCTCCCCTCCGTCGTAAAATACAGATTGATTAGTTACTCATTCTTCAGCCTACAATCTACTGCTATGTGTGCTGCCATCAGTGGAAGGAAGTCCATAACCTTCCCCAGAAACGCATGTGGGTTATCCTTACTTTTATTTGACGTTTAAATCATTGGGCACAGCTGGGGACTGTGCCAAGTTGTACATTTCTAATGATGTGCCCGCCCATCATGAAATGAGAATTCCTGCTGCAAAATGCACACCATAAGAAGAAAGGATATTTGTGTCTCACCTTCCAAGAAAATTTGGGAGGTTCGTGGAGATCTCAGGACTCGTACACAATCCTCTATGTAAGAGATAAGCAGCATGTTTACTACTGCTGTAGATGACCTAAACTGAAAAATTCAGACCTAGATCCAAACTTTTTGAAAGTCTGAGTATTTGGATCTGCAATCTTAGCTTGGATGAATCCCTAAAAAGGAATTACTGTTGTCATTTATTACATCAATTGCCATACTATGCAATACAGAATAGAACTTTCCTGAAACATCACTTTTCATTTCATTTATTTCACTTCACAGTGAAAAGCAGCATTCCTCTAACCCTTCTCCTGCTGTATCTGAGTGCATGCCCTCACATGTGGATCTCACATGCAGTGGTATTTCAGATGGCATGTTCTGTATTAGGTGGATAGAGTATCACTGGTGGTATGTTTTATCCCATAGACTCAGTACACTGGAGAGCACTCAGCTGGTTAATATTTCATTTGGATTCTTTTCTCTTTTCTTTCCAACCATCTATGTAAACTTTAAGACAGCCGGTCTGGTTTTAGGAGGTGATTTCCTTGCTGTGGATTAAGGATACATTTGTGAGTCACTCTTCAGGCACTTCAGAAGAGTAGATCTCAGACCTGAAAGAATTTTTTGTAAACAGAATAATGTGCTTTCAAAATTAGCTCATGTGCCAAATTATGTATTTACTTAATATACCTTAATGGCTTTTGAAGAAGCCATTAGGCTCTGTTGCGTAAATAGTACGTATACCAAAATATGTATTTAACCTAGATAGGGCAGTTTCCCATTGTTGATTTTCCTTCCTTCTTTACAAAGTTTTATCTTCATGGCCTTTTAAAAGTCTATTATTCTTGAAGAATTTATCCTCCAGGAGATTGTTTCGGACACTGGCAACTGCGAGGGCAGGGAGGAGGGGGGGATCCTGAGTTCTGATGTGTAGAAGGGAGGAATAGCTGTCAGAGTGGCTAACAGGACTTTTCAGACTTTGGGGTGGGGAAGGAAGAAGTTCATATACTATTAAGCAAAATGATTTTCTTAAAGGGAAGAATCCTACAGGGCTATGAGTCCTGATCCTAACTTAGGGAACAGAACAGAAGGGGATTCCCGCACCAGACAACTTCATGATTTCACTTTGGGTTGACTCCCAAAAGCACAGAAGAGAAAGAGCCCCTTCACTGCTCCCACCACCGAGGTGCAGGACCTGCAGATGATGGAGGCACCCAGCTGTGGTGGGACCCTCAGAGTGCTCCTTGCGCCCCTAACTCCCAGAGTCAGGGTACAGTCTGACACTGGCAGCCTGGTACTTCAAAGGGGCCTTAAAAAGTGCTAGGACTTCAGGCAAAGAACCTAAGTTTTCTATTTGCTTTCCATCCCTTTATAAATATGGAGAACTGGGACAATGATCCTTGACAATGGCTTTGTAAGGATCACTTGATTGGAATGTTATTAACTCTAAGAGTATGAAGTGTGAGAGGGCTACTAAACCAGTTGGGACTGGTGGGAAATAAGTGGGGAAATAAGTACAAACAAGCTAAAACTGCTGTGTTTCACTGTTTAACTGCTACCTCCCGTAAGTGGCACAGCACGTAAACCATATATCTGCTAATGTTGCAGGTGTTCTCGCAGATAGCTCATAATGGAAAAAATATCTGTAAAAACCTGCTCAGTTACAGCAAATGCCAAAAATTACAGTCCATGCTATTCACAGGTGATTCCACCAATCCTAACCACGTTCATCAGTTTGGAAATAATAACAAACCCATATCAAAACTCCAGAAAAAGATGTTATCTTGCTCAGAAAATGCAATGAGAACTAGCAGCTAAGTGCTAAAAATAGAAGTGTTGTATGAAACCTTGAAACTTTGGCATAGAGCCATGAAGTGCAGAGTGAGAGAGAGAGTGGAAGGCATTCCCAGCACTGGACAAGAAAGAAGTGAGTGGTGGACGCACAGGGATAACCAGTATAAAGGAAGAAGAAAAGTTTCCTAAGTTTTAATGGGACTTACTGTAGAATTATGTGGTTTTGTGGATTCTGGAAAGTTTCTGTCTATATTGATCAGTCTATTAAACAAATACTTCTGCAAACAGTCTGTGCAAACTCCTCAAGCTGGCTCACCCGAGTCAACTTGCAGGATGGAAGGTGGCAAGAAGACTTGTCGGTCTTCGTAAGAAACCAGTTAACTGCAAGTACAATCAACATAATGAAAATGAATTCAGACATGATTTGCTTTCCTTCAAAATTCTATTTTTAGCAATCCTCTTGCCTCTGTGACTTCAGACAGGTATCTCCACTTAAAGTAGGTTTTGAATATACTTCAAGTTGCCTTGACTCGATTTCTAAATGAAACCAAATTAATTCCAAATTTAAATTAGGAAGGATAATAAAATAATAATCATCTTGAAGAACTGGACTATTGCTAGTAGGTCCATTAATGATGCATGTTTTTGTCATTAACTTGACTGCATTTAGGAACAGAGAAGTATACCAGAAATGATTTTCTGCAAGCAATGTTACCAACTGCAGACCAAAAATGCAATTGGAGGTGTATTGTTCTTTTTCATTGACTTTTTGTTGACACAGGAAAAACTGGTTTTAAAGTATGACACAGTAACACAGTCTAAAGGAGTGAAAAACTTGTAGAGCCAGTTTGAGTTGTAAGGGTGTGCTAACTTGTGACCCAGACGTGATGGTGGTTTAAAAATCAAATTGAAACAAAGAAATTCTGGTGTGCTTTTTCCACATTCCCTCTAGGAAATCATACTCCGTCTTCTCTGCTCTTGTCCACAGACCTTCCTCCCATCTCTCTTCTCATCTGCTTTGCCCTCTTGTATCCATGACATTTGTACTTTGTTGCTTCCCTCATTCGTGACCATCCCGTTCCTTCTGATACCTCAGGATGTATATTCTTCCCAATTCATTTATTCGTACTCTGTTTAATAAAACTGTTCAAAATTTTTTTCCTGTGCAGTGATTGGCTTTAATAAATAATTTGGGTTTTGGTGCCAGTTACATTTTTTTTGGTGAAAGGATGAAAAAATGCCCTAGAGAAGACTAAATTTATAAAATCACAGTGTTTTCTGATTGACATGAATATCGTCCTGAAAGAGATTTAGATATATTTCTGGATGCTATAGGGTTTCCAAATAACTTATTGAAAGGTTCTTTTGAAAACCAAATTAAAAAATATTTCCTGAAGCTTTTTGCAAAGTTTGACCAGAACTGCTAGAAATGACACAGATAGTGGGACCAAGTGCACCCTCAGCAGGTTTGCAAATGACGTCAAGCTGTGTGGTGTGGTCGACACGCTGGAGGGAAGGGATGCCACCCAGAGAGACCTGGATAAGACCGAGAAGTGGGCCTGTGCGGACCTCTTGAGCTTCAAAAGGGCCAAGTGCAGGGTCCTGCACCTGGGTTGGGGGAACGCCCGGTATCAACACGGGCTGGGGGATGAAGGGATTGAGAGCAGCCATGCTGAGAAGGACTTGGGGGTATTGGTGGATGAAAGCTGGACATGAGCCACCAATGTGCGCTCACAGCCCAGAAGGCTAACGGTCTCCTGGGCTGCATCCCCAGTTGTGTGGCCAGCAGGTTGAAGGAGGGGATTCTGCCCCTCTGCTCCACTCCAGTGAGATCCACCGGGATTCCTGCGTCCAGCTCTGGAGCCCTCAGCACAGGACAGACCTGGAGCTGTTGAAGTGGGGCCAGAGGAGGCCCCAGCAGTGATCCGAGGGCTGGAACCCCTCTACTGTGAGGAAAGGCTGGGAGAGCTGGGGCTGTTCAGCCTGGGGAAGAGCAGGGTCCGGTTGACACCTTATAGCAGCCTTCCAGTACCTGAAGAGGCCTATGAGGAAGCTGGAGAGGGACTTTTTACAAGGGCATGTAGAGATATGAGAAGAGGTAATGGCTTTAAACTAAAAAAGGGTAGATTTAGACCACATATAAGGAAGAAATTCTTTACAATGAGGGTGGTGAAACATTGGCACATGTTGCCCAGAGAGGTGGCCGATGCCCCATCCCTGGAAGCGTTCAAGGTCAGGTTGGACGGGGCTCTGAGCAACCTGATTTGGCTGAAGATGACCCTGCTCGTTGCAGGGAGGTTGGACTAGGTGACCTTTAAAGGTCGCTTCCAGCCTGAACTATTGTATGATTCTGTGAAATATTGCTATGCCCCTTCTGCCCCTTGTGAAATAGTATTTATATTTTCAGTGTTGGGGGAAGGACAGAGAAACTGAGCTGTTCCGTGGTTTAGGACAGACACCATTTACAGGACAGAGTTTTTGTACATCATAAAGTTTCTATCACAATGACACACTTATCTTTATTAATCTGTAGCTGCTCCCTTAAAACCAGGAAGTTTGTGTCTTTATTTTTTTTTTTCCTCAGGTACTGGGAAATTATTCATTCCTGGTGTTCCATCAGGCATGTCAAAGACAAATATTTCTATGTGCATCTGTTTTTGGGCCACCCATCCTGAATATGTAGCTAAGCTTTTCATGCCAAATGTCTCCTGTGTTAAATTTCATGCTGCATTTTCTCTGGTTTACTTACAGGTGCTATTTTTCTTTTTATTAAAAAGCTAAAGCTGACCTGTATTCCTAAGCAAAAGCATTTTCTTTAGGACCTGTTGGCCACTCTGAGGTAAGGCCATTATGTGAGAGAAGGAGTGCAGTTTTGTCCTCACTAAGTGGTTGTGGCTTCAATTGTAAGAAATTTACCTTCAGAGGTTCTCGCAGATTATTGATTGACAACCTGACATATATTTGTGTGCTTACGGATTTCTACAGTTCCGCTCACAGTAAGGTTTAAAGACATCATCAGTGACCTATGTTCATACATGTTCAGAGAAATTAGATGCCTTCTGATGATATACATGTGGATACGTGCAGTTTAAGAGAGAACTGGGTACTGTTTGGAACTCTTGTTCTTCAAAAAATCATAAAGATGTGGTGAAATGCTTAGACTGTATAACTTTAATGGAAAACGTTTCTCCAGCTCTGATTTCAACAGATGTCTGAACAATGGGGGAAAAACCTTCCATCCTGTAGCAAAACATCAGTCTGCTTTCAGACTTCCCATGCTAGAATATTTATGCTGGTCAGTGGTAACACGTATGTGTTTTTCTGTCATGCTTTTGTGAAAACTACATATCTTTTTAAAAAGACTTCTTTTTCTCTTACGCAATTTGCTGCTGCCCTCTCTGTATTGGCAGATTTTCCATTGAAGGTTGAAGATAGTTACTTATTCGCACTGAGGACACCTGTTTTTGAACCCCACGTATCAGTTTAAGAAGACGGGGGAAAAAAAAAATACAGCGAAACATTTGGCTCCATCTGGTTAGATGTGGGAATGCTATGATCATCTGGACATCTGGACAAGATAGTAACAACCATCAGTCAGTTTGGCAAACAGTACATTTGCCCCTGCTCCAGCTCTCTGTGGATGGTCCAGAGGTTCTTGTTTGCCTAGTGATGTGGCTGGTCATCCTTCTCCAGCCTTGTCTTTCTGCCCCCACTCTCCATCACCACTGGTGAGGATTTTCCTCTCCTCCAGCAACAGCAGCCCCTCACTGCTCTCACTGCTTGCCATGCTCTCCTCAAATAGTATCTTTCCAGAGGGGATGTGCAAATCCTGTTGTTTTACATCATGTTTGTCATTGCAGCCACAGGCATGTGTCCGCACGTCCCCTAGCATGAGAGAGAAGTGTGTTTCCTCGTGCCTGTGCTTGCAGCAAGTGCAATCTGCTCTCCTCCCCAGCCTCTCCCAACCCCACGCATCCTGCCTGCTGGGGCCGTGCCTGCTGCCAGACTCCGACCAAAGCTGCCTCCGTCTCGACAGTTGCTGTGGAAAGGAAACGGGATGGTGCAAGCGGGAGAGCGAGCCCCCCGGGTGTGTTCCAGAGGAGGGAGGCTGAGAGGTGCAGGCTGCCAAACTTGCCCCTGTCTACGCGTGGATGTTGCTTTTAAGCAGGACACAGCTTGCTGTGAATATATCCCCTCAGCAAAGGGACTGGGCCGTCTTTGTGGTCACTGCTGTTGAAAATGCAATGTATTAGGTTTGCAATAAAAATATTGCCTTAGGCTCTATTTCATAGTCAAACTTTATTTAACAGGGCACATAGAGCATCCCATGGCAAGATGAAGGGAGATGCCAAAATGCTGCTGCAGTCAGTGTATCATACCCCATGGGCAATGGCTGGAAACCTGCTCAGCACCGCTCCGTGTCATTTGATGCTGTACGCTTCCATATCTGGCCCAGAAGCACATGCTGAAATTCCTGAGCATGTGCGTAAAGTTAAGTACTTAAATGCTTTGCTGAATAGGAATTGACTGAACATGTGCTTAAGTATCCTGCTGAATTACAGCATTAATCATTTTTACAGCTGACAAAATCACTGCCCCAGAAAAATATTCTCCAATTAGAATGAGCAGGATTATTTCTTTCATTTGTGTGAAGTAAGTGTGTTCCCAGTTGTACTGAACGTGTTCTGTTTTCTGTGATATTAGAAATCATTTTCCAGAAGATTTCATATTGCTCAAGAGAAAACTTGAGAGATTTTTGAGTTGATCTGGTCCCTGGATTTGGGTTTATATTAAGAAAACATTGT
Organism: Opisthocomus hoazin; assembly: GCF_030867145.1. Taxonomy (NCBI): domain Eukaryota; kingdom Metazoa; phylum Chordata; class Aves; order Opisthocomiformes; family Opisthocomidae; genus Opisthocomus; species Opisthocomus hoazin. The sequence goes on along the minus strand of NC_134423.1, from coordinate 27,211,819 downwards.
AAGAAAAGATGTAATGGGCCAAAAATATGCACTTGCTTTTCTTCATTGACTTCACCTAAGGGCAGAACTTGGACCAGTGTGTATGTTCATTAATTCTCTCTTGTGGGAGCTACTTCTTTCCATATCTGATTTTAATTTGTTTGTAGACAATGAATGTAGTTTTTCACATGCTAGAGTGCTGCTTTTTCTTCTTTATTTCCTTCACAGTCTTTTCATAACAGAGTTCAAAACCAGAAAAAAAAGAAAAAACCCCAAACCAACAAACAAACCCCTTTTGTATGAGCAGCCAGTTAAATAGATAATAATGGTAATTTTTCTGCTCTCTTAATGATGATAATATTGATATTTATCAATAACAAATAACATGCAAGTGCCTGGATGAATAGAGTATTTTGCACAGTGGGGTTTTGTATCTATATGTGAAACACTGTGAGGTAAAGGCTGCTAGAAGGCAAGTGAGGGAAGCTGAGCAAAGAATTGCCTCACAGCAGAGTGCCCGCTCACAGCAGAGAGGAAATTTAGTCCAACCCGAGAGCAGAAATAATCCCTGCAGTAAAAAGCCTGCAGAATCTGTAATCTCAATATCCAGCCCAACAAAGACCATGCATCTTTGGGCTCAACCCAGCGAGCTCTCACTGGAGATGGTGTGGAGCTCGTCTAGATAATTTGGGAGTGGGAAGGTCCAAGGAGAGTCTGCCAGTCATCGGAGCTAAGACTGGGCAGCCTGAGTGTTTCCAGCGTATTGTTTAGACTCCTATGCAATCCCTTTGGTGTTCAGCGTGGTTTATTTTATGAAGTCTGCAAAAGGGACTTTGCGAAGCATTATCTTCAGGAGATAAATTTAGCACTGCTTTGCTTCCTATATGATGTTTACATTTTGAACTTGTGTGTCTGAATATTACCTGTTGGTAAAGCTGACTCTCTAACTATTGATTTTGAAGCTTATGATTATTCGCCAGACAAGAGGAAGGGGGAGAGAGAAGGGTCATCACAGAACAACTGGCTATTCCGAGACCTTCAAAGGTGACTCACACAGAAGCACATGGCCCAAATACTCTGCCAGAGCAAAGTACTGTACCTATAGTTGTGTCCCCTGAGCTTGTTTACTGAGGTCAATTCAGGATGCGACGTTGGAGTTTTGCTGCAGTAAATGACTTGAGGTGTAGCTAGGAACATTTATTAGGTGTGTCATGTTCTTTTTCAGAGGCCCTGGAGGGAAGAGGGATCTGAATGTGGACCGACCATCTGAACATATCTAGGTGCTAAATCTAGGCATGAGGGTGGCTGGAGAGAGCTGAAGTGCTTGCTCTTGGCACCATCCATGCGTCTGACTCAGAGCATGGTCCCTAACGTCCAGGAACATCCCTTCCCTAGATACCACATGCACCCAGCTCCACTGCTCTAATCACAGGATCACAGTTTGTTATGCTTACAGTCACTACCAGATCCAAAGAAGACAATATTACCTTTTTAAACAAAACAATAAAGCAATAAACAAACAATAAAACCAACACTCCAGATGTCTTTCCTATGTGAGGTAACATAAAACTAAAGAACAGCCACACACATACACATTTTTCTATTTATTGTTTTAGTATCAGCTACAACTGCAAGATATTTTTGTATGTGTCCACGCCAGAAAAACCCGAATTCTTTGAATCACATTCATTTGTCTTTTCTATTTTCTTAGGCCTGAATGTTTTTCTAAATAACACACAAAAGCTTTTAGTTTGCATTAGTTTTAATTTGAATTTTCAGCAGCAGTACCAACATGTGCATTCCCCTCCCCGTGCGCATTTCGCTTGACATGTTTCATGTTACAAAGGCTGCATGAGAGACTTTGGGAGGTGTTATCTTTGATACAGGAATTTATGGCCATTTTCCTATCTAACGTATGTTTACATTTTGAATCTGTGTTGAACATTTGTTATACTCACTTGTTGTGTCTTGTCTTAAATTAGATCATAAACATTTTGAGGCAGGGACCATGTCTTCCTGTATATTGCTTGTTTATTTAGGCCCTACTGTTGTGGATGTGGAACTGACTGGGTGTGATTGTAATAATAAAAATAATCCAGCTAGAAATTCTTTTGTTCTGATAAAGAGATGTGCAACTCCTGCTATCAGAATGTATCGGAGAGTAGGGTGCTGAAGAGAGATCGTAGACTAATAATCCTCTTTGCAAATGCTTTGAATCTTAGCGTTACGAAAGGGAAGGGAGGAGAGTTATGTTTTGATTTATAGAAGACCCTGAGAAACTGTTCCCAAAGTTGCCAATACCCAAATAATACTCATAGACTTGCATGCACATCTAACTAAGGTTTTGAGCAATTGCACCTAATTGCTCTCATCTGATATTCTGGTGAACAGAAATATCTTCATTATAAGAACACACGGCTTGTAAAAGAAAGGGATGAAAGCTCATGAAAGGACGGAGGCAGACCATACGTCATCCCACACCTAGGCACAACGGGATGCATTAAGGAAGCATTTATGGAGAGGCATTCCATCAAGTCAAGGTGTCAGGGGACATATGGTCTCTTTCACCATTAACTCCGTGAATTTCCATACCTTTCCACTGGTCTGTATTAATCTCAATTTGTGATGGTCACCTTTGTTTGATATCATTCAGGCTTTGCTCTGAAAATGCCAAATAACCACATGCAAAATTCATGAAAATAAATAACTAAATATCACCTCTTTGAGCTTGATTTTTGCAAAAGAGAAATTTAAAAATAATTGGGTCGAACAGAATGATTTTCAGCTATCAAGACAGAAATTAAGAAACAGAGATATGAATACTTAGGTTTATCAGTATAGGTACCTGCTTGATCCTTCTTCCTGACTAGAAAAATTTGTTAGTGTACTTATTTGAAATATGGTGTAGCATATTGGTACCAATTTTTCTGGCATGTGAAGGTGTGGCCATCCAGTTTAGTCATTAGTCTTGATCACAGAGATATCACTGGGATGCTGTTAATTGCTGATAAAATGCACATGTTGAGGTGCTTATGATGAATATTACAGCAGGAGATGGTAAACCAGGAGGTAAGTGTGACAAAATCAAGTCTTACTTATAGCTCTTCTAAAACCAGATATGCTTTCACCTTTTATCTCCTCAGCTGACTTTGGGGACCTATGGGAGTGACTGAAGCAGGGGGGATACTTCCTCCTTTTTTGGGGCTTTTCTGCACTCTTTTGTGGTTATCTGTAGAACATCTAAATTTAGGTAGAGGAGTGTGTGCTAATCCTAAACTCAAAGCTAAATTTCCCTCTTTGTGGATCTATTGTCACCTCAGAAGATACCACATAGACACCTTCGTCATCAAAAAGGTGCTGAAAAGCAGTTCATACACATATGATCAGTCTAACTAGAAGTTACTATTTTTTAAGATGGACTTGGTGTTTATTTTTGGCATTTTTTCAGCTAAGCAATGATTGTAGCCCAAAACCTCTGCAACTTCTGTCAGGGATAACTTGAATGTAATGACAGTGTGGTTTTTTACAAATAATTGAAATAATACTAAAAATTCCAAGAAGCTTCAACGCTGGTGGGTGGGGGGGAGAGGGAAGGAATTTGTGAAAGTGCTAGGTGGGAATAAGAAAGCTTTTAAGACAATCATTATAATAATATCATCATAATAATGCTTTTATCTTGAGTGGGGGGAAAAAAAAAATCATCAGCCAAGCAACCACGGCTGAACCTGAGACTAAAACAATCTCTCTGAATTTTCAATTGCCATAAAGCATTGTTGTTTTCTGAGGGGAAAAAAAATAACAAAAATACACATCTTGGTTTTATCATGACATCTTGTTTTTCACATTAGCTTTCTCCTGTCCTGGAGACTTCACCCAGGCTCTCTGAAAAGTGTTCAGGAGTTTAATTTCAGTGGTCCTTTCAAGAATGTTTAGAAGCATTGATAATAATAGCGGGGATAACTCCCTGTGTACACCTATTCCATTACATTTTCCCCACAGAGAAAATGTTGGCGTGTCATACTACTGTATACTTCCTAGCCCTCCGGTATAGTCTGTGTATGTACATACATGTGTGTTTAATATAAGTAAAATCCCTAAAATGTTTGCACAAAGAATGTTGTTACTCCCTGTGTATTTTATCTGATGCTTACCAGGAAGAAAAAGCCCTAGTGGACTGAAATTTGGAATGAAAAGTCAAATCAGTGTAGACCCTTTACTTAGCCTGGATGTTAATGGCTCATTGTCCAGTGTTTTAGAATATATACATTCGGAAGATCGAGCTATTAGAGAAAAATTCACAATCCTGAAAAACGGGCTTATCACTGAATCAGGAATTGCCAGTAACGTCTCCTCTGGGATGCTTGTTTTTAAATTGCCTTTTGGGAGGCTTTTATGACTGCATCCATATCAGTGCCGTGATTCAGAGCAGTGCTGCAGTTTTGAAGCAAATCCTCCAGACCATCTTCTTTACTGTGCAGTGGGCCAGTTTGAAAAGCTGTTTTGCAGCACATAAGCTGTATTCTGTTTGGAGAAAACTAAACTGGAGGCTTTGATCCAGGCATGTGCCAAATGTTCTCCAACTCCTAAAGGGGAAAGAAGAGGCTAAACCAAGAACTTCACCTTCTGAAAGCCTGGAATGGTACTCTGGGATGTTTCAGTTCAGGGATCCAGGCTAAATCAAGCTTAAACCAATCCTGTCTCTCCACCTCCCCTGTAGTGCAGGTATAGAAGCCTCAGCACCAACTGCGTCAACCTACTGATCTGCTCCTGTGGCTGCAACTGCCTGGAGAGAGTAGATGTACAACTTGGACGACAAGTTGACCATGAGCCAGCAGTGTGCCCCGGTTGCCAAGAAGGCCAATGGGATTCTGGGGTGCATCAAGAGGAGTGTGGCCAGCAAGTCGAGTGAGGTTCTCCTTCCCCTCTACTCTGCCCTAGTGAGGCCCCATCTGCAGTACTCTGTCCAGTTCTGGGCTCCCCCGTTCAAGAAAGATGAGGAGCTACTGGAGACAGTCCAGCGGAGGGCTGTGAGGATGATGAGGGGACTGGAGCATCAGTTCTGCGAGGAAAGGCTGAGGGAGCTGGGCTTGTTCAGCCTGAAGAAGAGAAGGCTGAGAGGGGACCTTAGAAATGCTTATAAATATCTCAAGTGTGGGTGTCAGGAGGATGGGGCCAAACTCTTTTCAGCGGTGCCCAGTGACAGGACAAGGGGCAACGGGCACAAACTGAAGCAGAGGAAGATCCAGCTGAACATGAGGAAGAACTTCTTCCCTCTGAGGGTGACGGAGCACTGGCACAGGTTGCCCAGGGAGGTTGTGGAGTCTCCTTCTCTGCAGATATCCAAGACCCGCCTGGACAAGGTCCTGTGCAGCCTGCTGTAGGTGACCCTGCTTCGGCAGGATCTAAGCTTGTGTCCATTTTTTGTTGAAAAATTTAAGATCAGCTTATTTTTTTTTCCCCAAAAGGTCATACTGTACCTTGAAGCCATTTGGGTTATTTGGGAGGATTTTTTTCATCTACATTGAAGCTGCTGTTTATGGAGATATTTAAGAAGACAATATACATTCCTGCTCTCAAAAAGGGTGAAAGGAAATTGCAAGAACTATAAGAAGTTCTTCACAACACTTTTGTCCTCTGATTTTCAAAGCTGTCTAATACTGCCTTACAATTGAAAATAGTCATCTCCCAAGTCTACATTACGCCAGTGGGCACCAAAGCTTATGATTAGGTATAAGCAACTTGTGATATTTCTAGCTTTTGGTAGAACAAGTTTGCTTTACAGGTTATTTAAATTGTGATTTTTAATTTAGATATTCATCTCTTTTGTATGTTTTTCCTTATGTGCTCGGCCTCATTAACCCGTCCGGTTGACCTGCATCATTCTCGTGTTGACAAAGATAGGCGTTATGAACCTTAAAATGTCATAAACACCTCTAAAATGTGACCCTACTTGCATGCAGTGGGGAAGGTTTGACAGCATTACACCAGTCATCTGATAAGCTCGGGTCAGAAGTCTCCCAATTGCTTGCCTTTTGTTTGGGTGTCAAAGAGGCAAAAGCTTTTCATGTTTTTAATAAGCAAATTAATGAAATACTTACAGTACATTGCACACATTAACTCTTAGGTAGCTGGTTTTCTTCTGGGGCCATCTTTCCAAAGGTCAGAGGCCATAAATGCAGCTTCAGTTTTCCAGGAAACAAAGAGGACAGTATATTTCAGTAATACTTTCCTGCATGTAGTTAAGATTCGCTTTTTTTTCCACTTTGGCTTACTTTCTAGAAGGATAGTAACACTTGCCAGCTAAGCCAGATGTAGCATTTCAACCAAAAAAATGCACCGGATGCGCGTTCCAAGTTTGCCAATGGCTATGCATGAGGCTGGAATGTCAGAGCAGGAGCGGCGGATTAGGAAGACTGTGTTCATGTTGCTCTAAGCAGAAGGAGCCCAGAAAATGTCTCAGGAATTTCATTGTTTCAGCCACTTTTTCTTCATAGATATAACACATTTGTTTAGAAACATTTTCATGCTCCTTACCATCGCTCATTATAGCGTTGCTTACATTTTCAAGACATTAACCGGTTATTCCTCATATGTATGCTCCACAGTAGTTTACAAAGTCTGATTTTTCTTTCTCTAATAAAAAGAAATTAAATAAAATAAATTTTTGGTTACCTAAGGGGACATTAAGACAATGGCAAGCTATCTTTACAATGTCTCCTTCTTTCCTCTCTTCTCCAGAGAAATTTATAGTTTCTTAATTTTTCCAAGCAAAAAGTACTATCATGTAAAATCAGTATTAATAGTACACCTTTGGTTGGGAATGATCATCCACCTATTACTTTTCTGTGGGGTCAGATGACCTGGTACCTCTGTGTGGTGAAAGAAATTGAGCTCCATGTCATTTGTCACTACTGGATGGTGGATTTTCTAGCTTGCTTTTTATACTAATTTAAACCATTATGTGGTGTCTGCTATCTAACACTTCCCAGTTTTCATCCTCAGCCACAAAAGCATGCTGGACAAATGGGTGAGCACCTTCAGAGGCCCTTGGGAGGTAGGGAAACCAAGTACAAGAAGTTAACTGGAATCCAGGGAAATACACCTGCTGCTGGGGGATTTAGCACAGGGACATTCATTGACTTCCAGACTAGACACAGAAACCTAAACTTCTGTCTTCTAAGGCAATTCACAATCTTCATGTTAGCCGAACATCAGTAGGTGTTACATTTACTAGACGCCTTTCTCAATCAGGTTATATTTGAGTGGATAACCAAACCCTTGTATTTTTAAGCTTATGTTTTTGCCTGTCTGGAAATGCTTCTTAGGTAGTCTCTGGTGTTTTAATTCTAAAATCAAATTGTTGAATGATATAAATGTAGTTCAAGATGTGTTTTACTGAAATTCATTGGATGCTGTGAATATCTACGAGGTAGGTTGCTGGAAGCAATCAAAGCTACTGAAACAAATTGACTTCTTAGACCTGTGGTAAGGGTAGAAAATCAGCTCTTCTGGTAAGCACACTACTGACAAGAAGAAAAGGGCTAAGTCAATAGAATATCCAAGGAGAAAGAGAAAACTACTCTTTCTTTCATGTAACTGAACGTCTGTAAGCATCTTTAAGATGTGCTTTTCGTCTCATTTCATACAGTTTTCACTCTTGACATGCAAACCAGCAGCCACAGACTTTTTCTCTTCCAGACTTAAGTGATTAGTGCCTGGGACGTTAGACATAGAGTGAAACCCCACAAAACGAGACAAGAAGATGTAAAACACTGGCTAAAATAAGCTCTTTTTGCAATGGACCATGCAATCCAGGCTAGGGTGAAGCCTGCATTTTGGAAAGTGTTTTCAGGCCAAGTCAGGCTAAAGCACTTCATTCTTTGAGGTTCCATCTACAGCTCCATGAACAAATGTTCCACAATGTACAGATATCTAGGTTACATAAAAGACAGAAGAAATACAACCATGAGATGATTTTGTCTCCTTTGCACTGGGTGGACTGCTTTCACTCTAAAATGAAATAAAAAATGCAGGGAAAACTGCCTTATTAACAAAAGCTATTAAAGTAATCTAAACATCACATTAAGCTTTGCTTGCGCAGCAGTAGACACAATAAGAAACACACATTACAGTCATTTAGATGCAAGATAATTTTCTATTTTGAAGATCTTATAGCATCCTGGCTCCAGATTCTTTTCTTTTACTCTTGACTGTTTTTGAATATTTTGTCCCTTCCCCAGTTCTGGTTGCTGAATAGCATAACCACTGTTTAACTGGAATACTTTCTTCAGAGTACATGTCAATTCTTTGCTATCAAACTGGGCGGTTGTGTTAGTAGGGATCTCACAAGGGTTTATCCTAAGCCTGTTTTGTTCGATATTCGCTAACCTCTAGGACTGTGCAATAGAGCACGCCCTTATCAAGTTTGCAGGTGCAACCGAGCTCCCAGGGTGCGAGTACTTTTGGAGCAGGGTTAGAATTCAGAATGACTCTATTACAATGGAGAAGTGACCTGCAATTCAGTAAAGACAACTTGAAAGTGCTACCATAAAAAGGGGAAAAATCATTGATACTGCTGGTGTTCTGCAGAAGAGAATCAAGGGGTGAGAGCTGGACCACAGAATGAAGGTAAGTCAGCAGTGTGATGCTGTTGCATCCTGAGGTGAAATGGGAGCGCAGCGTCTCTTCGTCCTCCTCTCCTGAGATTCTGGCTGTGGTTCTGAGCCTAGCATTAGGCACAGCACTTCAAGATGCAGACAAGTCTGGGAGAGTCCAGAGGACAGCAACCATAATGATGAAAGGTTTAGAAAAAGTGACCTATGAGGAAAGGTTGAAAGAACTTGGTTTGTTTAGTCTAGAAAAGAGAAGACTCAGGAGGTACATGATAACAGACTTCAAATATTTAAATGGTTGTTATAAAGAGGAAGGGGATCAATTATTCATGTCCACTAAGAACTGGACAAGAAATTAGGAAAGGCTTTAATTTGCAAGAGGAGAATTCCAGTTAGAAAGCTTTCTGACCACGCTGGAGCACATCAGTAGTTTCCACAGCCTCCCTGGGCATTAAAGGTTTATAAAGATGGGTTGTAAGGGATGGTTTAGATCTGCTTCTGCCTCAAAGCGGTGCTTAGCACAAACAACTTCTTAAAGCCCCTCCTGGCCTTATTCCTACAGTGTGTAATACAGATTTGTAATGTACATATCCCTGTGTAGTTACACAAGTGCTAAATTATCGTCTGAAAACATAGTCATTCTTTACTTACCTCTCCAGGTATGTGATGTAGTGACAACATGAAATATCTGGACTCTGCTATTTGCTAAAAGAGAATTGCTAAAGAGTTTCAAAAAACATTTCTCTACATGCAACAGTGGAAAATCAGAACTCATGCCTGACCTCATCTGACAGCTGCTATGGCCCTTATAAAGGGATTAACAACCTGGACATAAACCAAAAATTATTGCCAGTCATTAAGGTGTGATATCGCTCAGCACAATTAGGACACGTCACAGGTCTGCATGGGGCTGTGCCTGAGTGGAGAATTACAGAGAAAAAAAGTGATTTACCGATCTCTGTGAAATAACCCTGATGCTATGATGAAGGGGAGGCTCAGCAGGGCTTGAAAACATCCTGAGAGAAGCTGGAGGCCACTGAAGCTGGGGTATGAAACTGTGGCACAAGACACCCACCTGACACCAAAAAGGTCCCCCAAGAAAAATACTGCACAGAATGTATGCTTCCTTTTTTTCTTTTTTGTACTCTCTACATTATGTATACTTCTATATGTCCTCGTGGGATCCTTTAGTTCTGGAAAATGTGTCTGTGCAATGCGGTACAGTGATCAATAAGAAAAGCTCGAGTCCTGACCCTGGCAGAGTTTCTGACTCTGAACGTTTCAGACGACGCCTCCCAGCCCAGACAAGATTTGCTGCTCTGCTGAGTAAGCAGGTACTTTGGTAGCTTGATTCTGCGAATCAGTATTTAGCAGCTTTCACTCTTCAGAGATGCATGCCAGGAGACAAAATGATGATTATACTACATGATAGGTATAAAGAAATAAAACCATTGTAACATTATTGGTTAGTTTTCATAGCAATTCAGAGGTGAGCCCGTGTGTTTCAATTATAAAAGAATGAGTTAGCTTATGATATGTGAAGTTCTTTTTATTAGTTGATTAATTTTTCACTTAAATTCTAAAAAAGTAGTTATTTCTTCATGTTTAAGCTTTCACTTCTACTGCCTTCTTTTGTAGTGCTTTTCTTAATTACCTGCAGTAATTTGCATCAGCAAGAAACCAAGAATGCTTTGCATGTCTTTAGTGTCTTCCCTCGTCTTTATCTATTGATGTAGCTACATAGAGAGAGCTCAGTGCTGTAGCATCTGGCATCTTGAATCACTATTATAAACATTAATTAAATAAACCTCTCAATACTTCTGACACTTGATGAGAGCTTCTGACTTCTGATGGGAGCTCGGTGCCCATTTTAAAGGTAGAGAAACGAAGGGTATATTTGAATTGTGAGATTTGCAGATAGCTCCCAGCTTCCAGGGTCCAGGTACATGCCCTGGCCACATCCCAGATTTGTGGTGGGGCAAAAGCCAGGCTCTTTCTCTCTGAGGATGCTGGTTTCCTCAGGAAGCAGACCTGAGTGCTCAGATGGGGAGGGGAGGCTAGCAGGGCTAGGTGTTGAGTCAGGCCTGTGGGTTGCACTGCAAAGTGTTATCCCCACAGTCTAGACGTAACCAGGGCAAGTTAATGGATTTGAAAGAGGCTCATGGTGGTTCTGCATTAAAGGTGGGAGCAGATTAAGAAAAAAATTCTTGGCTTCCTCGTCACGCACTTCCTCCCATTATTTAACTATTGAGATGACCACACTGGTTTTGCACATTTAACAAGTCCAATGAAAACAAGATTCTTTCCCCCACTTTCATCAGCTTCGAGATGTTTTATTTTCGGGGGTCTGCAAAGGCAAATGTACAATTCCAATAAAACCACAGCAGTGACTGCACAGAATAAGAGCCTCATTTCATTTTGGAGCAGAGCTTGGAAAATAAGGCTACTACCTAAACTAGCAGAAACGTACAGTGCACTCTCTCCCTTCTTCTAGCTCTTTAAGCAAAGGCCACAGGTAGCAGTGTCTTTTCAAGCCCATCTGCTCGCTGTGCAGAAGGAACAAGCTGGAAGATGGCTTTCAAAACTGCAGCATCCCAGCGTTGCCAGATGCACGTTCTTGCTTTACAAACTCCAGCATGTTTTAGCAATTACATTCTGGTTTTCCTGGATTAAATGTCAGTTTGTCAGCCTGTAGACAATTACTACAGATAGTCGTGGGGCACTGTACCAGTTAATGCACTTCAGTCAAAACACAAGGGTCTTACCTTCCAAATTAAAAGTTACCTTGCCAGTAACTGCCGTTCTTTCTTTGACAGCCTTCCCACACTCCTTTTAAATTTTTTTTCCCCATTTTTCTGGTATCTTATTTTAGCACTGGACTGTTGATTTGATAGTCTGCGAGTGGCCAGCCAAGGTCCAGTGAAATCAAAAAGCATCATTTCACTGGCCTCTTCAGAAGCACTGGATTAGCCCTGTTGCCTACAATTTAAGAATGGATCCCTATCCAGAAAAGCACTTTAACACGTGATAACAGTTAAGCATGTCCTTAAGTGCTTTTATGAATCAGGGCCCATATAAGGAAGCACCCTTAGCAAATGTTTCCAGCTAGTTCAAATAGTGTCCAACTTCTCCAGATATTAGATTTCCTCTAAAACATATAAGCAGAACTCCTTCCAATAGTGAAAAACCTCACTGAATTCTTCCCTTCAAACAATTGTTTGGAAGTTTGCTATGTTATTGATACAAAGATTGATTCAAATTGCAAAAGAAAAAATGTGTTTATGCAAATATTAAGTGCCTGAAAACTACACCACAGCTGTTTGGTTTTTGGAAGAAAGTCTTGGCTTGTTGTATAAAATGCATCAGCATCTATGAAACTTAAAAAACATCTTTTGTTACATGGTTATTTCAGTGGAAATACATTCTTTGAAACCTTCCCTTCCAGAACAAATTCAGATTTCTCTGCATTTAACATTGTAAAAGTATGAAAAGCTTCTTGGCATATGTATTGCTTGTCAAAATGAATCTAAAATGAGATAGTGACAATGAGGAACAAAAGTTTTGGGATTACTTAAAAGTTTGCAGCATGAGTTTCTGTTCTAATTATAGGAATAGTACACCGCAGTGAAAGAGTTCTATCTGCCTGTAAGAGATGGTCATTGAGTGCAACAAGTGGAATAGGACAATTTCATTTCATATCTAAGCATTAGCAATGAGAAAGAGAAGCCTCCTATGTTGCTTTTTGTCTTTTTTGCCTTAATTTCAGACCATGCATCATCTCTAAAAAGCTTGATAAAGCATAGCAAGGAAAATGTGCCTTAATTCATCATGATTTCCATTTCAAATGTGACAGCCAACTTCAGAAAACAGTCCATCTTGCAACAAAAGAAAACCAAGAAATGACAAGGGAAACAATATCCTCAAATGAAAACTTTCACTCCCCTCGGATCCAAATCCCACTATGGAAAAGTGGGCTTGATTTTGTTAACAGTAACCAGAGATCCTCTCTGGTTCATCATGTAAACAGAATATACGATTTTTGTATGTTGTCCACCGTAGAAAAAACAGCACCCCAAAATTTTATTGAGTAATAAGTGTTGGTGTATAAAGAAAAACAGGAACAGCATTTAAAATTGTTAGAAAATAGAAAATTAGATTTAATTCTTTCCCATTAAAAATCTATGGCCTGTGCTGCAACGGAAGGTATAAATAAACTACTTTCAATAACAATAAAGGAGCAATCTGTATGTTTTGGGGAGCTTCTGAAGAATTTTTACTTCTTTGTGTGAATATCCAAACTATTTTTTTTCGGTGACTGCAATCCTCTTTTACAAATCAGTCTATGTTCTATCTGGTACATTTGGATGCCTTAGATATCAGAGCCTTTACCATTTATAGAGCTTACCTCTAATCTTCAGTCTTTGAAATAATAGAGTTTTGTCGGCGGGATAAAGCTTGGGTTGGAAAAGAAAATGGTAGTTCCTGGGATGGGGGAAAGGAGAGGCGGAGGGTGCCAAAGCAGAGCTCAATGCTGGAGCTGAGCACCCTGACTCCTTCGCTTCCCAAAACTGAATTGGTGTCCTAAAGACATTGCAGATTTGTCCAGTGGTGTCAGATCCACTAAATATGATGTTGATAGTCTGTAAAGCTTTTTTTGGTATGTGTCATCTGCTTTAAGAAAGGTGATGACCGGAGAATATCGTATTGCAGCTTGGAGGTGAATGATCACAGCCAACAAATAATCCATAGGGTGTGCTGATTTAAGATCACAGAAGAGATGACCTTTGTGAGGCAGAAGACTGGTCAACAGCCTGTCCAGGATGGTCTCCTGGCTGAGCTGTTGTATCCCAAATTGGAGGCTGAATTTGCCAAGAAACTAGGAGACGGTGCCTCTCAAAAAGGCAGGATGCTGCTCTCCTGGGGCACCATGTGCTAAGCATCTGAGAAGTCGCACCCCACCTTAACAGGGCTCACAGGTCACATTTGTGTTTCTGTGCATAAAGTAGATAACAGCAATTCTGGTTTCTGATGATATCGCTCCTGAAGACAAAGTAGGCATCCATTCTGTGTGAATACTTTAAAATACCCAATTAAAATTAACTGTTTGGAGAACACTAGTTTTTTACCAGGTGATTGATGAACTAGGGTATGATTACAAAAGTAGAAGAAATAGCAATGACTGGTGTCAAAGTGAATTTATGTGAACTTCCTAAAAAAACATTATCCAAAAATTATGCTCAAGATCTTTCTTATGTAGTAGTTAATTAACATGTGGAACTCACTGCCACAAAATACAGTATCTTTGAGGCATGAGTTTAGCAGGATTAAAGGGATTTATTAAACACTTATATGGATAATGAGACCATCCGCAGTTACATTACACAGGATGAAACCATACATTAGGGATATAAACAATTATGCTTCAGGACAGAAGCCAACTACTGACTAATAGAGTTAAGGAGGAAATTCACTACATAATTATCCAAGATTTTATGCACCTTTTCTAAAAGTTCTAGTACCGGCACTGTCATGAATGGGCTACTGCCTTACAGGAAATGTTGGAATACAGGAAATATAAGAAAAATAACAAAACTATAATTTCTTTTATGTCTGATATATTGCCTTATTTTTTCCCCTTCTTAATAGCAATAATTACAGTTTTCTCTTAAAAAGAAAATTGGAGAATGGGAGACAAAAAATGAATCCAAAACTTATTGAGGCTAATGAAACATACTCCTTGCCTCCTTCTATATATGAACTGAATATCATCACTTGTTCATATTTCTTAAAATTAAGAGAAAGTACTAAGGACATTGCATTAGGTGATGTTACATCTTCTATTTGGATAGTAACATTATAATATGATGAGCACTAGTTTCTTAAGTTTCACTTTTGCATCCTAGCACACTGCTGTTTTAATGATGCTATAAGCATAAACTTGCCCTGAGTGGTCTAAAAGGATGCTGCTATGAACGAACCCAGCTTTGACAAGAATTTTAATACAAAGCCTGAAAAGGGCTTTGCAATAATTTGAATTTCTAGGAAGGCTTACTAATGTATCTAGGTGGGACTTCTCTAGACCCAGGATACCATGTTTTCTGTGCAGGCACTTTGCCTGCTTAAAGTAGTGTACAGAACACACCTCCTCATGCTCCCATTTTCTGGTAAAGGCTGGACTTGGTCCACAAGGGTTTGTGTCCTTTTTCTCCCAGTCAAAAACGAGGATCCTGTAGCATCATATAAGATATTCCATGGCCTGCACAAGTGGAAATAATGCATCAGGCAGGACTGAATTGCCTTTGCCCTACTTTGGGACTGAAATATTTTCAGTGATGTCAAATTGTCTTAAAACAAACAAACAAATATAGTTGTGTGGTGGCTTTTTTTTTTTTTTTTTTTTTGCATTTTGAAGCAAGATGACATCCCAGTGTTCTTGTTATTAGAACATATGCAGGAAGTCATCTGCAGAGCTCTGGGTATGACCACAGTGAAAGTGCCACGTCCCTTCCTGAGTCTCACTTGTAAGGGCTTCTTGCTGGAAAGAGGATACAAAATCCTCATGCATTGGGGTCTCACATTTTTGTCAGTGACTTTTCTCGGCAGCAGTAGGCTCTCAAGAAGCACTTGTTTACAGATTCCTGTGCACATGTGTTGACAGAAGACCTGCGCATATGCAGTAAACCTGATGCAACTGAGGTGTCTCAGATTTGCTGTGCATGCACTGAGCATTGCCGTACACCACTTGTACTAGCAATGGCTGGGACAGCCGGGTGCCGTATAGCTGTGAAATTTGTGGAAATCCAAAGTAAATGTCCAAGGCTTTCAAATTCTGCTGAGGTGAAAGTTTTGGGATGAAAAGAGGACATTTATGGTGAAACCTAGCCTCATAGTAACAGGTTGCTATTTCCCAACAGATCTCTTCTGCATCTTTTGTTCCTCAAGGAGAGGATTCTTGGGCTCTAGGTTGTCTCTGCTTGCGTTACAGGGGAAACTGTAATGTCTCAAATGGCATATTAGTGCGTACAGGGAGAGGGGTGTGCTAATAATACACGGCTAAAAAAGCCTATGCACCTATACTTCTGGGACCAGAATCGAAATCACTTCAGTGGAAAGACTCCAGAGAGCTCTTCTATCAATCAGAAAACGCAGATATGACTTGAATTAAACACAAAAAAGCAATAATAAATAGGAAGACAATGAGTGGAACAGGTGTTCAGCATATCTGAAAGGCAGAAAAGCAAACTTTTATGTTACTGCACTGATGCTCTGCAATGAAACTGAAGTCTGTCAACATCCAGATATGTTTCACACTGTATGTTTGGCATCGCAACAGGTGCTTACTGCCAGATATACCAATGAAGAATATTCCAGATTTGTTAGCTATTGCAAGAAGTCTTTACACCAGATGAATTGGCTGTATTTGGCAGCAGTCAGTTAGTAAATAAGAAATGATCTAGAGTTCATAACTATTGTAGCTTTACAAGTCCAGCTAAATAACATTGTTTTTCAGCAGTGACATTCCTCACCCAGAAGGGAAGTCCCAGAGAAAACAGAAAACGAGGAAAGCTCTGACAGTCAATAAATATGGGCAATGTTGAATGAAACGGTTAAATATGTAGAGGTCTCGTTATTAAAAATGTCCTTTAACAGCCTATTTACATTTAAAGAAGCGGACTGAGAAATGAGGTAAATCTTCCGTACAAAGACAAATTTGGTATAACAGCCATGTTAATGTCTAGGGGACGGCATCTGTATACTCCTGGGCTAATTTTTTTTTTGTACTCTGCTTGGTCTTTAACCTTCTGATTTTCCACTATGTTGCACAGTCCCAATGGACAACTTCAGGCTGTTTTTACCTACAAACACAGTTTTGGCTAAGAGCAAGGTTTCAAATTGTAACCTGTTGGGATTTTGTTAAAGAAAATTTCTTATTCACTGGATATTTGCTGACTGCTTGAAAATGGAAGCTGTTTCAGGAGACCTCAGTTTGGACAATTTTCCCACTTCGATAAGAATCTGGGAGGAAAAAAATTTGAAATTGCCAGCACATTCCTTTCTGCCATTTTCAAAAGAAACGCAGCCGAGTGCTAGTATCGACACAAAGAGCTCAAAATGATCAAAACAGCTGTTTCAGCGGATGGCTTCCTCTTCAGCTCTTATTACAAACCCGTGATTTACTCTTTTTGTTTTAGAATTGCAGTCCCATTTTCCTCCTAACAGCCTTACCTGTGTTTCATAACTGAAATAAAAGCTCTGTGCTATGCAACTTTAGGCATATTTGTCATGTATTTTTGCCCTTGGATCATCTATTGTGTTGCTTTTGACAAACGGTTCAAATCCACCAGGCTGAGCTAACGATTCTAATTGTACGGAATTTATTTATAAAGCTGTTCTATACCATTAAAAGTAATATTATACAGTATCAATTTATGTGGATAGATTTCCAGCAGTATAAATCCAAAGAAGGAAGCAATAACATGACACGCATCACATATGTGTTTTTGCCATTCTAAGGCACATTTTTAAGGGAAACTCCATGTTTTTCAGGACTACAGCTTCCCGCTTTTCTACAACCGATGGAGTTGCACTAGTGGAGCCTTATTGGTGTTTGTTTCAAGCATGAAGTAACCTTCGGGAAGCCTTTTTCTTCCTTCTGGCGTCCTTTCGTCCGCTCACAAAGCAGGTTTCAGGTTTGGGCCTGCTGGCTGAGGGGAATGCTTAGCTTGCCTATTTAAAACACAACTGGATTTTGCTATTCAAATGTAGGAAACCTAATTACACATTGGTAAATTCTCTTCAGTCTACCAAACACAGAAAAAAAACAGTGACAGAAACTGAAAGGCCAAAAAAGAGAAAAGAGTCCCTAAGACCTAATGAATCCAAACTAAACACCTCTCCACAGAAATGTCAAACATTTCTCTTAGCACAAAACAAGGCTTAAAGAATTCCCTGCTTTTGTCTCTGGGCTAATTCCTTAAGCAGAGAGGGGGATTTTCTTCTGGGAGTGTTATTTCACAAAGAACTAAACAGCAAATAAACAAAAGACTCTCAAAGAGTGAGAGAGTATAAATAAAATTCATGACTCCTTAAAGAGTTTACACTGAAAGAATGTGGGGGATTATTTACAATTAAAGCATAGTCTGTGGAATACAGTTATTATTACAAAAATGAATAAGAGAGTATTTCATTTAGTTCACAATAAGAGTGCACCTGGGTTTTCTCCGTTTGTTAAAATGGAGAAAACTCACTTGCCCTCAGAATCATCTATTTGGTCACTTTTAGCAAACTCTTTTCATATAGTAGGCCGAGTAATCCAATTGAAAAAGTTTGTTTATGAAGTTGCAAATTATCTATGTTATAGCTGCAGAAAGTGTCAAAAGGAACAGACAAAAACCAGGGGGAGTGAAACAGTAAAGCTGAGAATTTCCCTCCGTTAAAAAAAACACCAAAACCCAAGTTTCTTCTGGTTTTCAGTGAAAAGTATACTTCAAATCCCCACCCCCTCAGCCAGTCCTGCAGAAATGACAGAAAAAAACTCTTGACAACAAAGTGTTTTTATACTCCAGGCCTAGCAGAAAGCAAGTTTTTAGTAAAGTGAAAAGGAACAAGAAAGGAAGAAAAACTTTGGGGGAATCTCCCTTCTTCCTTGCCAAGCGGAATATGAAACAATGGAGTAGGTTAATAATGGAGACAAGGTTAGCTGAGGGAGAAGATGAACGTGGAACAAATACAAGATTTCACTTCCAATAAATTAGGCAGACACAAATGAATGGTTATTAAGATAAAGAAGCATAGGTTGAAGAAGTCACTTGATTATAAATTATAGAGCAATTAGTCCTCTTTTCAGTGCTTTTTTTTGTACTAGGCATTTTGTATGCTACAGCAAATGTGTCATAAAATGATGCTGATAATGATGTTGTTGAAAGCCAAGGTAGAGCGGCCACATGCCATATATATATATATATATATGTGCATGTATTAATAGGGTTGTGAGTGATATAGGGGTGTGTGTATCCATACGGGTGTATGTATCTCTATGTGTGTACGTCTGCATGGGTGTGCACGCATGTCTGCCTACAACATAAATATCACTAGGCACATCCACTTGCAGCCCTATTAATTTTTTAGAGAAGTGATATATTAATACAAATTAAAAAAGAAATCTATATGAGTGTCATGGAATGCACTTTATCTATCTATCTGTCTATATTATGTCTCTCTGTCATGTTAAAAAGAAAGCCTTATAAGAGAGGTTAGGCCATATAGACTTATTTCACGTGCCTGAGAGACAGAGATAGAATTTAAAGTGTTGCTGAATTTGCAGCAAAGTTGTGATTGAGTCTTATCCTGCCATGCCTGTCTCGGCAAAGTATCCGAAACATTTGGCTACGCATGATTAAATGAACTGTATTTATTTTAGCATCTGCTGCCCCTGACTCAAACTTTGCTACTAAGAAAATTCAGCTCTATGGAAAAGAATTTGAATTCCAGCTGGGCAGTTTTCAAAATAAGATGAAAAGTTAAGCAGGCAATTGGTGTGTATTTAGGGCTCAAAACACCTTGCCTCCTAAGAAGTCTTGAAGGAGTTAATCCCTTCTCAAGATAATCCACTAAAGAGCATCCTTCATTATGATGTTAAAAGCAAGGATCAGTGCTGGGGGAGTCTAACAATAGGACAGGGGTGCTTTTCAATCCCCATCACATTCTTCCCAGGTTAGAAACAGAAACTGCTGTTATTCCAGCCAAAAAACAGGACGGTTTCTGTCTTGGTGTTAAATATTCAGATTTAAAAAGGGAGCAGAAGGAAAAAAAAAGCAATCACTAATCCACTGCATTAACTGAACTTCTCTCTTATTACTTACATACATACACACACACGCACTTACACACAGATTGATACAGAAATAATCAAATTCAAAAAGTTTTGCTAATCTATCCAAGTAGAAAAAAAGTAAAAATATTAATAAAGAGAGAGATTTTATCTGTGTTTTTAGGACAGTAAAGGAGGAAGATTCAACCTTTAAAGACTGTACTCAGAAAATGAAGGAAAAACCCTGTTACTTCGATAGCAGGCCATACAGCTGATTTCAGACATGATCCAAGTCCTGTGGATCTCCAATAACCGCAACTGGTCTTTGGATTATGTCCTCAGAGTGCAATAACAAGTTTTTGTAGCATGCATAATTGATGGGTTTTAAGGAATCTCCTGTAAAACATGTTTCATTGTGCCTTGGAAATGTCACCTTAAGGAATTCTAGCTCCATGTCAGGGCCAAGAGAGACAACAATAATATTTCAGTCATCATAATTAAATGCTGTAAGCACCGTTATTTTCCTATTTGTTGTAATTCCAACTAAGAAGGGCTCTGATTGAGACCTGGCAAGAAGCAGTTGAAAAATTGCTTTTGCAAAGGGGGAAGCTAAAGAGCACATGACTTGGCTGTAAAGAGCAATTTTGATTCTTTTGTCCAATATAATCAGTAAATGGGTGGTAGCTCCAATTCACTGCTAAAGTTTGCAGCAAGAGTATGTAAATACTTCCTGACACAAGGCCACTGCTCCTCCTGAGCATGACAAGTTTCTTCACAGCAGAAAGATCACTTCTGGACAGGAGGAGAAGCAAACTCTGCCTTGAGGTTGAGATTTCTGTTGTTCCATGTAGCTGGAGCCCAAGGCAGCTCTCTTCTTCTTTCCATCGTCTCCATATAAAAAATTAGATAGCCTTATGCTAAGCTAATTTGGAGGAGGTGATGATTAAGGGAAGTGTATCTGAGTAGATGGGACCTTTTATGGCTATTCTTTCTTGAGTCTGTGTCCCTGATCCAGACCAAACTGGAACAGTGCGAAGCTGCACTTGCTGTGAAGAGGAAAAAAATATTAACGCTGCAGATGTTGCAGATGTCTATTAACTCTTTAGATGCTCCAAGGCTTTCTGGGCATGTTGAATAAGAGTAGTAAAGTCCTGTCTGTTTAGAGTGTAAGCAAAGAATGTTCTAGTGTTACTGCAAATCGCCGTACACTCATGCTCTTTCTTGACACAGGAGTCTGGAAGGGATTTCTTCCCTACTTGCTAGACCTCCAGTCGGGAGGGACCTCACAGCTGCCCTGCTCCCTGCTGGTCATCCCAAGAAGAAGGGAAATGCTCCAATTTCCCTACTTGCTGGAGCAATGGGAACTCTTTGGAGTTCTCCTTCTGACCTTCGCTGTGTAGGTGGCTGTTGACATAGGAGATCAAGGCCGCAGTTCTGTTGTCCACAGCCACAACTTTGCATTTACTAGTGAATGCTTCTTTGCCATCACTGTAAGTACTCTTACCCAAATCAACGGCCAAGGAAAGGAGTTGCCCTGCTTACAAATCTTTAGAGAAGGTGATGAGAGTTTCCTTTGATAAGCGTAATTTTTTAATTTTTGAAGATCCCAAACAAGCCTTGGTTATTAGGAAAACTATAGAGCTCTCAGAAGTCCTGGGATTATAATGTATGTATGCTCTGGCTTTCTGACAAAAGCAGATGAATTTGACACATTAAATGTTTATAAAATTTTGTAAAGACCAAAGGCTCCAATCAAGATGAATTCTTTGTTTAATACCAGGCACTAAATAAACAGAGGGAAGGACACAACCTGAGCCCTTACAGGAGCTCGCTTTTGAAGCAGAGTCCATTTCAGGATAATAGGAATGGCTGATCCAATTCCTGCCCTTCAACTGCATTGAGTTTCTGGAATTAATTTATCAAGCTACATTTAAGGATTAAAAGATGGCGCCTGACATTTTAGAACAAACCAGAAAACCCCAAAAACCCAAACAAAAAAATCTGTCACAATTCAGCAGAATTTGCAAAAGAAAAGAGGCTGTATGGGATAAAGGAAGCCAGTCCAAAGTCCTCTTAGGTTGATGATCTCTTCAGGTCACGGTTCAAGTTATCTTGATTTTCAATTGTACCCACCCAAGTCTGTACTGCTTCTCCCTAGCTATTTTTTTAAGAGACTTTAAGTCGCTGCCTAAATGCTCTTCTCCTTAATGAGAATGAAACCGACTGGCTTTTATTAATGAGTCCCATCTTTTGTGCATAGGTTTTAGTTTCTCTTCAACATCTTGAAAAGTCATTAATTTATTGTTAATTTAAAAGAAAAAGAGAGAGCGATCCTGTTGGTTCGAATGAATACTTTTCCTTTGGTTGAACCAATAATTCAAGCTCCTGATTATACCAATTAAAGACCAATTTGAGGAAAGGCCTCCAGCACTGAGCTGCAGCTGCCATTTAGCCACAAATTATGGGCCTTATATGTGGGTGGACATGAAACTCTTTCAGAGAGAAATAGATTGAGAAATAGGGAAACTATTGTAGGGATTTTAGCAGAAGGGGGACATTAATTGGATACATTGCTTGAAGTCAATCAGAGATTCAGCTACTCTGTGGGCCTTTTGACTTCAAGACCCTTCTCTTTTTGTTCACGTACCTTCAGCTAGATTAATCACAGTGACTAAAGAAGCAGAGATATTTTTCAAGGCTTTTTTTTTTTTTGGTGGTTGTGAAGAAGGGGCAGCCTATTCTACAGTGAAATGACTGCTGAAGATGGTAAAAACAAGAGTGATGGTTTCAATCTTGAAATTAATTCTTTAGCTACTTGGAGTTAAGAATATATAAAAGTGATCCCAGGATGAAAGTTTTTATTTCTTAATTTGATATTAGAGGTTCCATTTTATTTATTAAATGTGTTGATTAAAAATGTGATGATGTTACAAGCTTTCAATACTGTTTTTCTTCAAAAGCAAATGTTTCATGAAAATATTTCTCAAAGTTTGGACCCACATAAATCAGAATGCAGATAAAATAATAGCAGCAGTAACAATCAGAACATTACTAAGTCATTAATAAAATATAGTGTTAATGCTCACAAATGAAACATTTTAAAAACTACTGTGTATTAGTTGCCATTAGAATACCGTGTGTTATCTGAGTTTTATTGTTCTAGATTCCATTTTTCCAGCCCATAGAGAAAATTGGTGGCAATAGTGGGATGAGAACTGCACTATACTTGGTCTCTAGTCCTGTGGCAGAGTTTAAAATTCTTGTAAAATGCTGGATGTAGAGTACAAATAAATACACCAAGTAGAGCTTTAAAGAAATGTAATAAGAATACTTATGTCTATGTTTGTATATATATAAAATATACATATATAAATGTGTTTATTTCTCAAGCTGCAGTGGTCTGTAAGAAACCTCACTGCACGTGATTTCTTGTAATCAACATTAAGGTTTCACTACTGGAAAAACAGAAAAATTTCTTACAGCTCAGCTTGGGCATAAATACCACTGACGTGAACTCTGTAATTCTGAATTCGTCGTATACCCTGATACTCAGGGCTGTGTTTATCCGTAACACTGGCATCCTTCAACTATGTTGTTTTTTTTAAAATTATTTTTTATTTTTTTTTAAATCACATTGTTATAACTCACCTTAATTAAGCCAATTAAAATTCTCATAGAAATTGCCTGATCAAGAAGTCTAAAAAATCTGTTTCTGAGTTGTTTCCTGAGAACTCTAACAAGTTCTTCTCAGCTCTTTTGCTGTTAAATTGAGATTTGCCACCCAAATGAGTCAAGGAGTTTAATATAGTGTCTGCAAACAGACATAGAAGAAGACTACTTGCTTCTTTTCACCCGATATAGGGCTTGTTCTGTTGGTTTTCAGATCATTACACTTATGGACATTTATTTTGAACAGAATTAAGAGTAGGATTGTTTCACTTTTTAGATTAATGGGACCTCAGACCATCTTCAGTGCCTTCTCTTGTTAAAATTGTCAGTTAAAAAAAATAGGAAAGACTACTGTTCTAAATTTCCATATTTCATTCCAACTTGCTAATTTTATCCTGGTTAGGAAGTGGGATTAATAAAAGCTACTTTTGATCCACCCAGAGGAGGAAGTTATGGAAATGCTGCAGGAGAGTTTTGTCCCCTTAAAGGAAGAATTTGCTTTGTACAAATATGCTGCCCTGACTTCTTAGTTTTTGTGGCCTGGATAGCACAGATGTTACTCTGGTGATTTTACAATTATTCTGGTGATTGTTCAGTATGGAAGCAATCATGAGTTTTCATCTCTGCAATAACCAGGTTCTAGTTTTTTCCTCCATCTATTCTCTATTCTTAGGTCCTGCTCCATATTTTGCAAGAGATTTTCCTTTTTCTTCATTGCCTTTACACGAGGATTCCCTCATAATTTTTGCTGATGAAACACCAGATGTTAAATGAAACAGTGTGCTTGACTTTTTTTTGGTCATTTGCCTCCTTGATACCCCACGCTCCCCAAATGAGACAGAACCGGAAAAATGGAAAGAATCTTGAGTTCAACAGGTGAACCAGAGCGTTGGGGAGAGTCCACCACCCAAACCATCCTGCTCTCAGCTTTTGATCTGAGGTCAGTATCTTCTCCACAGCATGCAAAGGTGGTTTTGCGTTGGGTTAGCCCTGCGTCTGACAAACTTGCATGTATGGGTAGCAAAGTAAGGTAACACATCTCCCTATTCCAGGTAGGTAATTTCTTGCCACAGTATCCAAAGTAACCCTTGGAAGGGACTGCCTCACAAAAGAGTATTATTCCCTGAGAATAATGCCTATGGTTAAGGAACAACGTTTCAAGCATCTTATTCTATACTAATTAATCTCTAAGCCTTAACATTTATCTCTCCAGTACACAGCATACATATCACTGTGAGTTTCAGTTCTGAAGTCTGATAAAACTAATAAACCAAAACTGCCAGAGGTGGCACATTAAACTGGTAAAATGGTTTTCATCTTAATTGGATATGAGCAGTGTTATCTCTAATAACCCCAGGATACTTCTAATTGGAGTTTTCTTTTTCCTCTTTTTTTTATTTCTTTCTTTTCCTTTCTTTCTTTTCCTTTCTTTTCTAACACTAATGTCATTGACCAGTGTTAATATTTAAGTGCCCCCTCTTCCAACCCCCCTACTTGCTTGCAATCTTTTCTGAAGCAAGTGTTAGACTGATTTCAGTGCAATAAGGAAGGCGTATTTGTATTCCATTAACAAAAAGTGATTTCATGTGTGCTATCATTGGAGATTTTAATAAGATAGAGTTATTGATGTTAGCTAATAATGTTTTGAAAGTTGGTTGTGTTCACTGCCCTGAGATTCACCTCAGGCCAGCAACTTCTCAATTTTCAGATGTTATTGCAAGACAATGGATGTCACTGTTTAGGCTCAGATTGTAATTTTAGTGTAAATCTTTGCTCAGATTTTTAGTGTGGTAAATTCATCCTTATTGCTTCCTGCTAATTTTTTAGACTCCTCTGAGAAGAATGCATATGCATCGGTGATACTAAAATAGCATGTATAATTAAAAGGCAGCTAAGCTTTCTCCATCTAGTATCCTTTTGTTTTATTTCACTAGGGTTACCAATAAATCCTTATGTGAATGAGGGAATATTCACACTGCCAAAGCTTTCTTTTCATAGAAGAGACACGTTACAGTCGATAGCAGCATGGTCAGCAGGGGAGATTGCATAAGGACTGCTTGTAGGAAACAATTTTTAGAAACTTCTATTCACTATTTTTCAGGATTCTCTTTCTCTTTTAGCTCTTTCTTTTACACACATACCCCTGAATTAGCTATTCTACTGCTTCAATTTTATATGAAGTTTTTGTCATGCAAAATCAACTTCAATTTCTCTTTACGCTACACTTGTCTGGCAATACAGGTATGCTGTTGGCTCCAGAAGAAGTAAGATGACGAAAGAATTAAAAGAACTGAAAGGACAGGAGGTCTAAGAAAAAGAATTGTATCAATAGCATAAACTACCTCATTTTTTCAACAGGGATTAAAACTTGAAGCCTGCATATGTTTTAAATGTGAGAAATTATACTCCTGAGACCTATTCAGGAAGATATAATTCATTTTCCTGCAGAACACACGTGAATACACACACACAACTGCGCACGTGATGAGGTCAGTACCATCCCCTCCATTGCATGTGTTTCTGAGCAAACGTTACCAAGTTCACAATGGTTATTACTTTTTCTAGACTGTTAAAAGAATCTATGCAGAGCTCATCATAATATCATAGAAATGCAACAAAAGCAGTTTTAAGTGGGAAAAAAATGTATGAAAACCCAATTGCAATAAATAAAATCAGCACAAAGATCTGTTCAGTAATTTATATTTACATTTCAGGCAATTAAATCAGCAATACCTGGCGTGTGGATTAGTAGGGATCAAAGGCCTTTCACAAAAAGAGCCTTTTATAGCATCAAAGACCCTGTGACATGATGTTTGCCTTTTATGCTGAATTAGATAATTGCAAATAATTGTAACTCTGAAAGACGTTTAGTTTTATGGGAGATTTTTTTTTTCCCTTTGCAGGTCAGTGTGCAACCCTTTGACCCATCGTTGTAGGACTAAAGTCTTTGTTAGAAAGACAATAATACTTTCTCAGCTAACAACATGCATGATTACTTTTGTCAATAGTCAGAGAGAGCAGAGCAGAAATCTCATGATACAGCAACCCTTAGAAAAAATATTTCACATGTTTCATTAGTAATGAAATAACCAGAGTGGGTTGTGTTGGTTTTTTTTTCCCCTTAGCTTTCTCTTGGACTTACCATATTAAATGTAAATAAAAATAGGACTTACAGATACATTAGAAAAAGTACTCTGCTTCTCATTCCTGTGCTTGGATTTTTCTTCCACACCTTTGCATCATAGAATCATAAAACCATAGAAAGGTTTGGGTTGGAAGGGATCTTAAAGATCATCTGATTCCAGCCCCCCCTGCCATGAGCAGGGACACTTTCCACTAGACCAGGTTGCTCAGAGCTCCATCCAACATGGCCTTGAACACTGCCAGGGAGGAGAAGATATACGCAGCTTCTCTGGGCAGCATGTTCCGATGTTTCACCACCCTCATGGTGAAGAATTTCTTTCTAATATCTAATCTAAATCTGCCCTCTTTGAGTTTAGAGCCATTCCCCCTTGTCCTATCACTACACACCCTTGTGAAGAGTCCCTCTCCATCCATTCTTGTATTGCCTCTGAGCTCGTGGTAGCAGGTTAATCTAGGGGGTTTTGTGCATTTGGTCTTTGCTTTTGGGACCCAGGAAATGGAGCAAAGCCAAAGTACAAGAGTCTTGGTGTAAATCTTGAAGTGTTAAGCGGAAAATTCTGCAATACTTTTCAGCACCAGATCTCTGCACCTACCAGCCAAAACATTAGAGACAACATGATCTGACAAACAAATCCTACCCTAGTCTTCTGGCCCAGGACACCTCATTGCACAGGGTATCTGTAGGATTAGTTCATAGTCAATTTAAGGAAATACTGTATGACCCTAATGACATTTTTCACTTCCAGACAAATAAGGACTAACATGAATTTCATCTTCTGCCTTGCAATAAAAGTGAAAGAAAATATCTGAGCCATGGAAGTTTAACCATCAGGTTTGCTGAGCCTGGATTTCCCACCAAAGTACAGTGAAAATAAAGGCAATATGGAAGCTTGTGACCTTGATGGACAGAAAATTTCTCTGTGTTTATCACGCTAATGAATTGCTCCTGGTTTTGCTGTCATAAGGCTTAATAATTCTTTCAACTATTCTCGTGGTAGGAAGCAGCTCACATATTGCCCTGGTTTCCGTGGGTGGGGTGGAGATCTGGTGCTTTGGTGTCAGACTGCAGGAGAAATGCCAGGTTAGGGGAAAGCTTATGAACTGCCAGTCTGTCCTAGAGGTGTGGGGTTCATAGAAACCAAACCTTTCTCGTGCACATTAGCACCACCCTGAAAAAATAATTTGCAGAAATTCATATAAAATTTGGTCTTTGTTGCAGAAAATGAGAAAGAAGCCAGGGACACAAATAAGGGAATGAAAGCTGCATAACTGTGAACATAACCAGATTATGGTTACCTTTCAAAGTGCTGCTATGCTTCAGTGCTGCCACAAGTTACAGCCTGCCAAGTGGGTAGGAGACCAAACCAAGATATATTTCTTAGATGGCTCAACTGTCTCAGGCTTGGAGGTTCATTAGGAAGTGAAGTCATCCCAGGAATACCAAAACACTAGGAGGCAATAAAGATGATATAGGTAATGCATTCTGATTTCTCCTAGCATTAACTCATTTAAAAAGCAGTATTAGACAGAAAAGCAGACTTTTATAAGGTTGTAAAACAGCAAACAAAATACAGAAAGGCATATCAATACTGGGTATTTTTTGCCTACAAAGAAAGCGAAGAGGACAGTAGTTTGTTTAGCTTACTGTGACTCTGGGTTAAACAGGAATAGACATTTAGGTAGCAATATACTTGTCAGGGAGTATGGGCTGGACATGAGAACAAACCACATTAAATATCACCCAGGTCAATGATTAATATATTCCCATAAACTTTGTAACCTCACAATCTCCCCTCCTCTGCATTTTTCAGTTTAATTGAAATTAATGTGCTAGTTTTAAGCAGCTATATAAACAGCCATAGTTATGTATTTGATAGTACATAAGTAAAAGACTGTACTAACAGAACGAAAATATAGTGCCTTTCTTCAGGCTTCCAGCAAACTGTCTTGGGAGCTTTAATAAATCCTGTGGCTACGTACTGTAAGTAGTTAGGCAGAAGCTCCAGATAGGTACCGCAGCTTGGTGTTTTCCATCTAACTTGGAAGCTGGACCAGTCTGGAGGGAAAGGGTTGGACCCATACGGCATCCAGAGACCCTTTCCAAGCAAAATTATTCTATCATTCTAAGATTTTCTGTTGATGATGGAATGAAACAGTCCTTTGCAGTGGTGAATTTGGGGCCAGCCAGCACTCCTGGCAGCTCACTGCGACCACAGGAGAGAGAAATGCCACAAATACCTACTCAGGAGGTAAAGACAAATTTCCTCTGTTTGTACTCACGGTATTTCATTACAGCCCCCAAACTATATTTACACACTCCCTAATCCTGTCTAGAGCAGCACCATGGCGTGAGGGGAGGCTGCTTAGACTGCCTTGGATGGGAAACTCTCTTCAAAACTCAGTTTTTTTCTTTTCTGTCCATCTGCTGTGGTGTCTCAATCCCATCAAGTGTGGTAACATTTCAAGATCTTTCAGCTGCCTGACAACCGTGAAGTGGAAGCATAAGTGTTAGAGCAAGCCATTGCAGCTCCTTGGTGGTTCTGGTGAACATGGGGTTTCTCACTGGCATCTTGAATTTTGGGTGTTCAAATTACTGTAGGTGGATCCATCACTTGTTTAATTATTTCTTGTGGATAAACTCCTAGTAAATGGAAAGAAATCCTTTATTTTTACAAATGTTACCATCTCCAAGGAAGCATATGAAAGCAGTCCACAGAAAGACTTAAGGATTCAAATTCCCATAAACTTAAAAGGCAGACAGGTACCTAAGTAAGAATTAGGTTTCTAAATACCTTTAAGGAGCTGCTGTTTTCTGTTTAGGCAGTGTAACTAAATCAATCTCCCCTAGGCCTTAAAGTCACATAAATGAAATATAGTGATTTGCTTTCCCCTTCTTTACCTCCTCACAAAAGGGTTTAATACCATTCTTTTGGCATTAATATAATTTTTTTGGCATTTGCCATCAGAAACTTTGCATTTCATACAGCTGTAGTCAGAAGGTTGCTGAAAAAGCATCCACTTTATTTAGAGGATGTTTGTATTGCAATGTAAAAGTAACAATTTTCAAAACAGCATTGCTGCTGCTTCTGCCTTAACTGCAAAGTTGAAGGCATGCATATTTCCACGCTAAAAGTCAGCATCGGTCTATTTACTGTGGTAACCTGCTTCTATTAATGTTCAGCTTTTCACTGGAACTTGTCAAGCTTTAAAGTATTGTGATAATTTTCTGATGTTATACCATCGGGTGCCGTAGAATTTCTCCTGGGCTGCAATTAGCCAACAGCTTATGTTAATTTTAATTAATTAACTTAGGTTGATAGTAATGCCATGTAATAAAACATTTTGCTCAGTGTAAAGCCTGTCCGTCACATTTGTTTGTGACCTAAGTTAGTAATTATGTGTGCTTAAGTCAATGGTAAATGGAAATAAAATGATGCATCAAAGCTAAAGCAGTGTAATTTGTGTCAACTCGGTTGGTAGTGTTATAAAGGTAAAAGACACAGGAGTGCTGGTTAGAAACTGGTCATTATTTTGTAATCCAAAGAATCTCTCATGATGCACATTCAGTACTAATCAAGACACCATTTTCTCGTGTGAACAGTCTGTCTTGTAGCACAATAAATCTAACTAAAACTCCAACTAATGTACAAGGTTCAGTAAGAAGGCTGACATTTGAATTAAGATGAAATCGCTGTAGTTTGGTTCCTCCTCAGCCTTTGAAATCTATATGATCAGAAAAAGCGAATGTCAAACAGCTGACTAATTGTTGAATGATTGAATTAATTAAAAAAAAAAGTTGTTCAGGGAATGACTTTTAATACCAATATGTCTTACAGTGCATTGTGGGACCTGAGAACATGCTCACTTGCACAATATCTACAAAATTTGCTGTTTTTCCCAGTGCGGGTGTGTTTTGGAAATAAGGTTCTCTGCGTCCACTACTGTAACATCCCAGCCTGCTAGTAAATTCGAAAATTGCTTTTTCTTTCAGAACCTGAATTTTAATTTAAAGGCTAATATCCTGTCTGCTTTATTTCAGCTGGACACTTGTGTTTTTCAGTGTTGCCTTTGGTTTCAGGGTGAAAGGAATTTCTGTCTATATTTTTTCAACTTAGACCAAAATTAATTAGTTAGTTAAGTGTCCAACTATTCTGACTTGCTTTTGATGTCTAAGTTTCCAAGACATAAAAAACCCCAACAACCTCAGCAAACGAAAACAAGAACTCAGAAAAAAAATCCACCCTGTGGATTATCGGCAGATTTTTTCTTAAAAGATTCAGCTTCATTTTTCTTTGCTGGGGAAAAAACCAAAAAGCACTCATTGAAGAAACTGATGACGTTACAGAGGCTATGTCTTCAGGCAGCATGATGAGCCCAGCAGTAGTACAGCAGAGGTATATGAGTTTCTTCCACCGGAGCTTCTAGAAAAAGAAAACTTGTTTTCTTATTCAAACTTGAATCTGATTGTCATGTTCCCTCTCCACATGTCTTGTTGTACAGAAGGCAACAGGTAAAATTATCCTTGGCCAAAGACCAGTTCATTTCAATATAGTGAGTATTAACTCACTTCTTGCTAGAAAAAAGCTACCAGTGAAAATCACGTATATTTCCCTGGAAATTGTATGTCTCGTCCTGGTGAGAACATAGGAAACAAATAATAGAAAATAATGTAATTATCATTGTCTTTATGTGTTAGAATCACAGAAAGATGGATTTATTTGATCCTTGACAAGTTGAAATCTTTGTTTTGAGTCAGTGCTAAAAATTTCCCTTGACCTGAAACTATGTGGCTCTCTGAATGTTTGCATTATTTAATACTTTGTGAATAGAAGCAAATTTGAGAAGAAAATTGCTATTTGGAAAAGAAATATTGAAACATTTGATCTACAAAATATAACTTTTTATTTTTGCATTTTTTCCACATTAAATAGATTGCTCCTCTCCATGAGTGCATATATTCACATTAAATCTCCTTTCTTATCATAAAATGATATTTCTTGAATTTTATCCCTTAAAGAAAGTCTTTGACTCTACAGCATTTGCATTTCAATAATTTCAGCAAACTGATATGTTCTTTTTCAGACCAAATAAATCAAAAACAAATTCTGGTCTTCTGATCACCAAAAGGAGAAAGAACAGTTTGGGGCTCAATTACCCCCCCCCCCCCCCCCCCCCAGCATCCAAATTCTTATGAAACTGCATTTTCTATTGGAAAATAATGCAAATGGAAAAATCTTGCTGGACTCTGCTCATTGCAGATTGGGAAACACGTATAAATTTGCGCTGGAGAATGGAAACCTGCAGCGTGGGATCTCTTGAGTAGGTTTTACAAGAAGAGCTATGACTGATTATTATGCTAATATTAACTTCCAACTGTTAATGAACCTTTCATCTTGAAGGATCCCAAAACACTTTGCAGACCTCAGAGATCTCTCCCGCTCCCACTGAAATGCAGCCAGCTCTTCTGGCCGTTCTTTGTGACTTGGTGTTACTCAATAGTAGAAAATAACCTCTGCCCGCCTCTACACTGGCAATGTTTAGCAATGCAAAAAGTAATTACCAGGCTGGACGGCAGCCAAGGCACCAGTTCTGACACTCTTGTTCCTGCGAGTGAAAAGTGCTATAGTATCTTTAAGTGGCCATAAGTCAGAGCTTGGGTCCGGCGTCTTATCAGAAACACGGAGGCACTGGCACAACATGGAGTCTCAGGGGAGGAAGGGAGCTGCTGCCTCACCCCCACCGCGATTGCTTGTAGCAGCTCCAAGTTTTACTTGGAGAGTCTCCGACTGGAAATTGGGCTGATGTAACCCTGCTCGTCTGATAAAACTCTATATGGTTACGACCTGGTTTGCAGATGGCCACCATGCTGTTTGCAACGGATTGAGCTTCAGTTAGGCATGTGTGCAGATCACAGTTTCTTAAGCGAGGCTTTTATTTCTGGAGATCAATGGTGCTTTTTTGGGCTTTTTTTGCAAGCATGTTGGGAGTTTATCTGAAATATGCATGTATTTCCAGCTACCAATTATTTCATACTGTACATGGAACACAGCTACACTCCTCCTATTTCTAACAACGTGTTTTATGAAAAAACATTGAACCAGCTGATGCTCTTAATTCTAGAAAGATTCAATTTCTAACTGACTGGATCAATAAAAGGAGCCAAGATTTCTTAGCAAGGTACATTCCCTCTAATTGATACTCATTTAAATTAACTTGTGTTTACTGTAAACGTTCTTGCTGCTTGAAATGTGCTTCTCC
Source organism: Opisthocomus hoazin (assembly GCF_030867145.1). Classification (NCBI taxonomy): domain Eukaryota; kingdom Metazoa; phylum Chordata; class Aves; order Opisthocomiformes; family Opisthocomidae; genus Opisthocomus; species Opisthocomus hoazin. Next base: position 27,179,347 of record NC_134423.1, on the reverse strand, counting down.
TACAGAAGCAGTGATGTTTTTAGGGATGGAAGGAAATGCTGCCCTTTCGGTAACTTTATTTGGAGTTTGAAGTCCATTAAAGTGACTTCATAAATTTAAAAAGAAATCCATTGATTTCTATGAATGCCTATAGTTAATGAGTATGTGGTATTTGATTTGGAATTAAAGAGGCATTATCACATTGTTTTAAAGGCCTTAAATTTAGGCTTGATTAACAAAAAGATGGGAAAGAAGCACCTGCATTTTAAGAGGTCCTCTGGAGTGCTGGAAACGATGAGGCAGTAACATAAAGCTAGGTGCCTCCAGCATCCGAAAAACTGCTTTCTAGGTCTCAGTAGGTCCAAACTTTCCTGATACAAAGGCAGTCGGGGCTGACGTCTGACCCGGGGTGATGGGCTGTGCTGTCTTCTCTGGGAATTGATTTGGTAAAGTGCTTAAGCATCTGTTTAATTTTCACCAGAGGAGGAGATCTGGTAGACTATTTACATGTCGAAAGTTTATCACCTGGTAGACCTTGGGCTTTATGGATTCCCCTTGGGAATCTGACCTGAGCAAGGACTTCAGGAACGGGCTCCAGGAGTTCAGCTTAGCTCTCGCTGATGAGAAGCTCACAGCCGAACAGCAGAGCTGTTAATGATAAACATATTAATTTAAGAGTGAGTGGAAAACAAAACTGCAGAGTGCCCTGCAAAGCGACTTCTTTCAGAGTGAGGTGGAGAAGATGGCAGAAGATCACGGGAATTGTGACGCTGCGGTGGGATGCTCGTAGATCTTTTCTCTCTCCCACTGTCTGTCTGAAAAGCCGTGGGAGAGGGAGGTCGTCCCGCAGGACCTCTACGTGACCCCAGACCCAACCGGCTGCCGGTGACTGTGTGCATGCTTGCCCATGTCATGGCAGAGCATGGATGGCTTGACGGAGTTTACTGCTCTCTGGCTTATTTTAAGTACTCTTGGAATCTTCTGCATCCTCTAACAAACTGGGGCAGGCTGACCTCTAAGCCACATAATCTGAGCATAAGTTAAAAAAGAAGCCCAGAATTTTCCCTTCCCAAATAGCACCGCTGCCGATGATCTCCGATCCAGCTTTAATGTTTAATTGAATGACCGGGTTTTAAACAGAGCATTCTTTAACCCGGCCGACTGCCTGCCCCCATCCCCCTGCCCAACAGCAGCCTCACTCCAGTTATCAAAGTGTCATTAGTAGAGACAGCTGCCTGTAAACAACAGGAATGTCAACACAAATGTCTCGGTCAACAGGAATTTAACTTTAATCTGTTCGTTACTTAAAGATACATCATCCTCTTTCTGCGCTGTTATCTACATCACTTGCAGACAGAGACGGAGAACAAATTGACGGGGGGGGGTGGGGGGGTGGGGGGTCGGGGGGGTGGACCAGTCCTGCCTCGGCCAAGCTGGTTCTGTTCATCATTCCCAGTTCCCCCCACAAATGCCTTGCAAGTTCCCCTCCCGTACATGTATATATTTTTGCTGGATTGGTGGTGAGGAGGGTCAGGAGTTCCTTGTTTAGCTGGAAACAGATACTACATATTTATAAATGTAAACTTGGAGTGCTGCCAGACTCCTGCATTTAAGTGATTAACAAATGTTTCCCTTCAAGTGGACACCTCTTGTTCTAAATATATTTGACAAGAATGTAAAGAGTCAACTGGAGGGTAGAAAGGGCATACCGCAAGCATTCTCTGCCGAGGCTGCCAGGGTTCGCCGGCCGGGGCTCCGTGGCCGGCGATGCCGGCATTCGGTGGGTGCCAGCCGAGCTCACGGCAGGCAGGCTGCCAGCACAGCCCAGCCTCCCCGCTGTTTAACGACAATGGATTTACTGCTTCTCTGCATATTGGTGTTATTTTGTGTAAACAAGGTTAACACTCCTTTTAAATTAAGTACACCACCTGGTGACTGAATGCCTGACCTTGGCAGGCGTCTTTCACCTGGGCTCCAAAACGGGTGGGTGCCCCAGCTGTGCCGCCGGCCTTCCTCACCCGCTGGCTGCCTTTAATGCGTTGTCCCGTCAAAGTGTGTCAGCCTGTGCAGTGCAGAGCAGTTCTGGGACTGCTCCCACCTCCAGATGCACAGGACATCCAGGAATAGGAAGCTATTACTTATGAGCAAGAGTGTTATTCTCCCTTAGCCTTGCATGCAGCCTATTATTCTTGTCCACCCCAGACCTGTCATTACCCTCCCGCTTTCCCCAAAATGGTTCTCTTGTTTAACCAAAACACATCTGATCTTGCTGGATTTTCTGTTCTGTCTGTGGCCAGAAGGCAAGTTTCTGACCCCAGCCCCCTCTTCCGCTTCAAGAAAAGATGGGCAAACTTGAGAGTGATCTCCCGCTCTGCTTTCCAAATGATAATCTGGAGAATAAAGCATTCTTACCTTTGCCAAAAGTATTTAATTTTTTCACTTCTAAAGCATCGTCTGTCATACAGGTTCAACTAAGATGTTTCAAAGGTAGCTTCTTCTGACACCTTTGATATCTCTAGAGGAGCCTCTCTGTTAAGGCTGAAGTCATTCATCATGTTGTGTTAAGAATCAAGAAAATCCCAATCTGAATTTTGTGCATTGGAATAAAGGGTCTACAACTAAATAGTAGCTATGTAGTTAAGCTAACCTCCTGATGACCTCAATACACAGGTTATATAAAGCCTACAAGTCCTGTGAATGAAACATGTATTGGAGTTTGTGAACTCTGCAGGAGAACAGAGACCCACTGGACCCAGTGACACACAGAATTTACCAATGTCACAGGGCTGCAAAGTACACTCCAGGCCAAAAACCGCACCGGTGCTACAGATCCAACCTTCAGCGGGTCTCTACAGGGAAGGATGGTGAATTTGGAAGGACTGGAGGGGCTGCTAGGTCCCTGCATGGTGGCACTGAGTCTCTCGTTAAAGGCAATTCCAGGGTACAGGTTTCCTGGCAGGACTTCTATATCATTTTCATGAAAGTAGCTCATTTCTCGTTGTCTGACTTAGTGTCAGTGTCTACCTTTCAACTGTCCAGTTTAAATGGAGATGCCTGGCTTTTACTTCTAAGGGTGACATCCCTTCCTAGCAGTGGGTAGATCAGTACATATTCATTCTTCCCATCATTCCCTGGAGGGTGCCCACTCCTATGTCTTTTTTTTTTTAGAGTGTTAGACCTCAGCGATATCCTTTAAAGGTAAAATTACCAAAAGCATTTATTTTTAATTCGACATTTGCTGCTTCCAGTCTTACAGATTTTCCCCTTTTTCTTGTGCTATGAGAAAGTGAAGAGTTTTCTATTTTTTCTCTGGAATCTTTACACAGAAATTTTAATAATTTTAAACAAACATTTAAATATCCAGATAAGAGCATTCAGTTGGATAATGAAATAGAGATGATGGGAAGTCATCTGAGAGACTTTATTTAGACTACCAGCGATAAGACATTTTTTAAAAGAAAGTCCAGACAGATAGGTACAAAATATGTAAAATAATATGCTATAAATACATGTGCTAAATACAGCTTTTGCTGATAATTTTTGGAAAGAATCCCCTTACTCAGTGGCTAAATTATCGAACATTTTCTGGTTTTACATAAAAAATGCTGCACATTCAGAGGTGAATACTTCAAATTTTAGTGCATAGATGCTGTCTGGCTCGTGGGCAGTCTGTCTGTTACTAGGCAAAAGGCTATTCCAATACCTTGAAAACTGACAGAGTTTGAAGTGAGGAGCAAAAAGCAGAGTTTTTCAGAGAGCTGCCACATTTGTTGTACAGATAAGGCTAGTCTAATTAAACTATCATTGCAAAGTCCCCAGATTCCCCAGGCTCTTCTTTTGCTCTTAGCTCGGGTTTGGATTTGGTACTCCAAGAAATGCAGTCTCTTTGAGCTCTTTCGTCTTTGTTTTTCAAGGATTGTTCTCCTCTGTGCTAGGAAGAGGCCCTGTTATCTGTAACGGTGTGCGGTAGCATCTCTCCTGACTGGACCACACAGTGACAGAGCTGGGAGCTCTGACCGATACCTCATGCCCGTTTTCTCCCTCCTGTCTGTTTTCTTTCATACAGTATTCTCTCTCCGTAGTCTTACAGAGCAGGATTGTTTTTAATGAGCTTTGTGATAAGCTCCTGATGTCCTTTTCCTGCTTCCAGAAGCTGTTTGCTAAAGGACTCACCTTTTGTTTCTCTAACAGCCAGAACTAAAAGCGGTTCTGCCATCACAAAGTGTCAGCACTATTGTAGCAACGGGAGAATGGTAAGATCACACAAAACTCAGCCAGGTGCAATGGCCAATACGTGAACCTTTAGAAAAAGTCTGTGCTGGTCAGTTTTGAAATAACACGCCCATATGAAAGGTTTTTTTCTGTAGGTCTGTCACTTTGTATTTGGTCTGCAGTGGGTGACCTGAACTGATACACACCTGAATTTGAGTGTCTTTGGTTCCTTAGGATACAAAGCAGATATTAAATACCACACGAGTTACATATTGTAAGCAGGACAAGAAGTAATGCTTAATATGGGATAGGATTTGCCTTATAAATACATCAGAAAAGTAAAGAAGTGAGAAAAAAGAGTCATTCAAATTAGTAAACAGTGCTGCCACATGAACAAATTGGATAAACTGATGGTAAATAAATCTAAGTTAGAAATTAGAAGAAGATTTCTCATCAGTGGAGGACTGACACTCTTGGATAGTGTTCTAATAGGTGCAGTTAAGGCAAATAATGAAACTAGTTTTAACTTGGAGTTCAATGCATTTATAAACACTACAATGTAGTTGCACAACAGAGATGTGGGTTAACTGACCTTGGAAGTTCTTTTCACTCTTATGCTGTGTTATTTCTTTTGATTATTTTGTGACACTAACCTTCAGCAGGCTCTTTTTTTCAGTTTTCTGTTCTATTACCCAAACTTCAAATTTTTTTGTTGAAATTTTGCATTTCTGGCATGGAAATTAGCACTTTTTTCCTCTTAAGAATTCTTTCGAGTTAAATTTTCCAGGCGTGTTACAGAAAAATTTGTTGTTCTACTCATGCATTATAGACCAGTTTAATGGAAAAGATGTAGTGTTTCCACCTCTGGAGGGTAGGAATGAAACTTGGCAGGATAGCTCTCTGTGCAATTTGCTGCCCTATGGAAAACTTGCCACACTTTTCATCCAATTTCTAAGATTCTGAGGGGGAAAAAAAGCCAGTTCATGCGTGGTCAACAGAAACTTGCTGGAGTTCTGTAGCAAGTGTCTGGATAGCGTATGTACTGAATAAGTCCCAGCTTTTGTATGTTTAACCAGATTCCATATATACTATGACTGAGAAGAGCGTGAGCCTTTCTGTGTTTGGAGTAGGAGGGACTGAGCTGGACTTCTGCTGAAACTTACTCCTCCTCTTTTCCGAGAACTGCTGTAGTGCGAGAACTGAGAACAGAGATGATTTTCTTGGTGCTTAATTCTTCCCAGTTGGAGCTCTTGTGTGTAGAGGACAATGAGGAACGGACACTCGTAATTGTGACATTTCCTAAATTTTGTCATGGGCCCGTCAGGAGTGAGCCAGGAAAGGACCTCAGAAGATTATCTAGTCCTTTTCTGTGCTAGGACAAGACAAGCAATGGTCTGGACAAAGCTTACCTGTGCTTCTTTTTCTTAACAGCCTCTTGTGCCATAGGTCCCTAAGTGGTCAACTCTAACACTCTATTATATTAATTTTCCTGAAGTGTTTCTTGACATCTACCCCAAATCTTATTAGCCAGAGTGAACATGTAAAATGATGTATTCCTTTCACCTCTACTTCTAGTTATGTATTTTTGAAGGCTGTTAGCTTTCCTTTCCTTCTCTTATTGAGACTGAGCAAATTTATGTCACTAACGTTTCCACGCTGGTGGAAAAGGCACCCTTTCTGTCTGGTGCAAACCTCTCTTGGATTACAGTATGAAATGTAGACCCCAGTCCTCCAGATGGTACCTGATGCTGGGAAGCATCAGATGCTCTGCAGATTGCATATTCTTCCTTTTTTCCCCCTCCAATATCCTAACATTGTCGATTCAAGTTTAATCTGTCACTAACCGTATTTCCTAGAACATCATCTACAGGAATGCCGCCTGTGTTTCCTGCAGGATGCAGTGCTTTACATTAGCCTCTTTTGAACCACATATTGGTTTACTGAAGATGATTCCTCTAATTAACCAAGATCATTTTGTATTTAATGTTACTCTCCAATCAGTCTGCAAATCCTGCAGGTTTGGTATCCTCTACTAGTTGAATAACTGCGTTATCTATACCGTTAAAATGTTATTTGTGAAGTTTGGGGACTTGACTTGGCAAGCTTTATGAACATAATATAAAATTTTGAAAGATTTGCTGAGATTTGTAAACAAGTTAATAAATACAGTCACTGATGTCCCTGATGTTGGAAACTTGTACACTCTCTCACTCATGCAGACATGTACACACACTACTTGGCAAAAGCATGGCAAAGTGACTTTTCAACACATAGACAGCATGTTGGAATCAGGGCAGTGCTGCTCCCATTCAACTTTTCTTATCTTCTGTCCTTCTATGCAGTAGAATAATGCCAGTTAGAGAGGCTTGGGAAAACACAAGAACTTGAATAAAATGTAGTGGGTCTATTGGGATTTCTCCACATACATTGTGTTCCAGTTTCACTCCCTCTTCCTCTTCCCTTGCTTTTTCTTGCCTTGTATTACTTGATGTGTGTGTGTATCATCTATGTGTGCGTCCGTGCCAGCTAGATGCCAGCAGAAACCACATAAAAAAAAAAAAATTGTTAATATGATCATTCTTTCCCTGTCTGTGTTCTTCTCTGAAGTTCCTATTGTTTCTGATAGTTCTCCTGCCTTGGGGACTGGATTTTTGCCAGCTGGGTGCCAAAAGCCAGTGAAAATAAATAGATACATACTAGGGATTGTAGAGATTAAAATACCTACCATTCTGAATTACCCAGGGGTAATTTAGAAATACCTTTTTGTTAAAGGTACCTGATCCGCTTTTATTATACATGGGATTACTGATGAATAAACCAAAGGACAGATAATTTTTAAAATCCTTGATTAACAGTATATGTCTATCTTTTCCACCTCTTTTTTGAAAAGGTAGATGTGGTGAAAACCCAGCTATTTCCTGTGACTCAGCGAAGAGAGAAAAAAAAATCAAAGATAGGGCAATAAATATCTCTGTTCCTGCAAACTGCGTGGTTAATTAAAAAAAAAAAGATAGAAGGCAAAAACCCCAGCAACTTTTTCATTGAAGTTGGACAGTACAATCTCACATTATATAAACTCATTAGCAGATTGACCACATGTCTCAATGAGACCAATCTATCCTTGAATAAGCACTTTTATCTCTTCCATATCCCTGGGCAAAACCAATGTTCTGGAGTTAAGATTTTGTATTTAACTATGAGATAGTTGAGTGGATTTTGTATTAATAAGATTAAAGACAGCATGCATTTATCTGATCCAGGTAATGTGGGAAGTGCAGAGAGAAAAAATAAAAATACAAACTATAAGGAAGAGAGTAGCTTGAAGGTAAGGAATTAGTGAACGACATGGTGGTTAGCCTTTCGGCACTGCTGCTGTATATTTGCCTCTCTCTCAAACATGCTGATTATTTGTGAAAAAAATCAGTTTTCAGATGCCATCTTCCAAGGGCAATAAAATACAAAACAGTGTTGCTCAGAAGCACAATGAAAAGCTAGAGTGCCACATCTAATGCTTCATTACAAGGCAAACTTTTTTTGTCTTGACAACAATTACCGTAATCCAGTTTATGTAATTTGCAACAGCTCCTATCTTTCAGTAACTTTTTTTTTTAATCAGTGAGTGAATGAAATTACACAGAATATTTTGCAGAGTCTTTCTGTGTAAACAGGTGTGTTGGACTAAAATTAAAACACATATTGAAAACAAAAAAAAGTAAACTTCTGGGAAAGATGTGTCTTCCCTGATTGCCTATGAAGGAACATTGTGGAAACCTCCATTGCTAGGAGTTGCCACAACACTACAAAATCAGGCATACGGCATTATTTTGCACTGGACAGCAGATAGGCTTCACGACTGAGTGGATTTTTAATTTCTTAATTCTATCACTCCTTTCTCTCCCCCCTATTAGCATGGCCCTTTCAAATATTTCTCCCATAGAGAAATCTCTCCAAGACAAACTGGCCTTGTGAAGAGTAATGGCTAGCCTAATCAGATTCTCCTTTGTGTATCTTATGAAGGCCACAGGTTCCCAAGGATTATACGGCAACAGCAGAATAGCAGAACAATGAGCAAGTTTGAGATCAGATGCTTCCTCTATTGTTTCCAAAGCAAACATTTCCAGGAAGCATGCTGTTCCCCGCAATAGAGCTCTGTAGAAAGACCTTATTACACTAAGTATACTACAGGAGATACAGAAGCAGATCAATATGTGGCTAAGTGTTTTAGCTTTACTTTTATTATGTTTGACAGCGACGACAACATCATATGTATGTCACATATAAGATGACTAATGTGTGTACATGTGTGAACCCCTTGCACAAACAGGTTTTCCCATAAACTTTTAGGGAAGAGCAAGCTCCCTGAGAGCAGATCAGAGCATGGACTGAATCGAAAAACAAAATAAAGAATTAAACAAACCCCAAACTAATTTCAGGTCTTTTGAGAAACTGTAATGGCATCAATGTCTGGAAACATCTACCACAAGTGGTTTCAATCCAGAATGATTTCCAGGAAATACTTGTCTGGAGTTGTGCTGCAAAATGTGTCATCAGCATGTTGTCTGTGTTCGTGACCCAAAGGAGGGTGAAGAACGCTGCAAGGGTATGTGAGAAAGCAAGGAAAGGAAAAAAGAACTTTTTGTGAGAGTAGACGATTTTCTCTTGGGTGAAGATTCCCTCCAACACACCAGAAGTGAACCAACCATCATGAGCCATTTTCCTGTAGAGAGCTCAGTCTCTGTAGTAGGCCAGCAGCCAGATGAGGGGTTTTAAAGAAGAGTTATGGTAGTTATAAAGAGGGAAAAAATTTGCAAACACTGATAATAATACTCCTACACAGGAAGGTTTGAGCCAGTCACACTACTCCCCCCCCCTTTTCCAGTGAGATTCAGAGTTTCATAGGAACAGGAGATTGTTTTGGCTGGGATTAGATAGCACAGATGGTACCAAAATGTGTAACACCTACCACAAGTTCTTTAGTTTCGTATCATCTGCACAACAGTTCTTCTTGGCCTTTTAACAGTTCATTGAATGGAGGAAGAGGAGCAAAAGAAACGGGACAATTGCTGGAAATGTGCAGCAAGTGCTGTTTTATTTTATCTTTTGGGGAATCTATATACGAGCATGTAGATAGGCTCGTATAAAACCTTGCATATATCTTCTGTGAGATGGTGTGAAACTTCACTTGGCTCTTCTCTTTCAAGAATCCTCAAAACTTGGCAAGCAAATCTCACAACACATTGAAGAATTGCATCAGTAACCATTTTGCAGATACATGAAATGAGGTACAGGAATTTTAACCAGTTTTCCTAGAATCACCAAGAGTTTGTAGCACGGGCAGCTCTTATCTCCACGGAGCTCCTCAGGAATCCCATGGACTTTGTTTTCTGCCCTGACATAAAAAGCACCAGTCTTTGGTTTTTCTTCTCTGACTTTGTATGTCTTCTACATGGCATACAATAAAACTTTGTTTTCCCGTCCTATTTTTTCAAATAAATGCTATTGTAGCATTTAATCTACAGCTTGTGATCCTAGGAATATTTTACGGCTGATTCTAATATCACGCTTTATTCAGTTGTCTAGTTGTTACCTTCTTCTACAAAAGACACTCAATTTCTGTGCATTTAATAGGTTTTCCAGTGGTTCAGAATAGAGAGAATAGAAAATATATTTCTTTCTTAGAGAAATACAAAAAATTCTAAACACAGGCACTGAGGTGCCAGTGTGATGGACATCCTGGAAATAATGGGACTTCCAAGCTGAGGTTTTCCAGGTATCCTATTTGATTTGGTGGCAGTAGGTACTCAGCTCTCCTAGATAGCTTTGAAATATTCATTGTAATGTTATTTAACTATCAGGCTGAAAGCACGGAGTGTTCCCTGAGAACTAACTAGGAAGAGCTGATGGCCTAAATCCTCTGTATTTTGAATACTTAGATACACAACTTAAAAGCATTTGAGATTTTTTCCACTAACTAATGAGAGACCTTTAGCTACACAGAGTAAGGCAAGAATTTGGGTCTCTAGATTAAATGGAGAACTATCTGGCTTAGGACTTCTAAGATGGATAATGCTCAGGGAAGGATTATTCTAACCACATTTACAGTGAGCTCCTCATTGATATACACAATAAGCAACATGGATGTCGTTGCACTGACTTCAGCTTAGCTCCACTGAAGAAGGACGTGGGTTGCTGGCTCACACATACTTCTGAAGAATTTACACTGAGGATAATGATGAAACTTTAGTCAGTGAATTAGGTCTGAAAAGTGTAAATTCAAAAGAAATATAAAATTTTCAATGTGTCAGGAATGTGAGGAAAATGCAAGGTGTAACTCAACGTCATTATACCACTTGCTGTAAATATTGTTTTCATAAAGGCAGCCTACTCATATACTCAGATAACCCATCCTATTATTCTGCCAGCTACAGGACTCCTGAATCACACCTACTTGAACCTGGGGGATTAGAGGTTTTGCTCTTTAAATAGCATAGGTTCTGGGCTGGCCAGATTTTTCAGACCTCTTTGGAGCAGCAGAATTGATTTTTTTTTCTTTTTTAAACAAAAAACCCATTCAGGGCCCAAAATAGACACAAGCGAGCCTCCTCCTTTTGTAATTGTGTTTTTGAAAATCAGACACGTAAAATCTTTTGTAGCTGTGGGCTCGAAACTCTCTTTTGTGGAAACACTGGTGCACTGTAATTGGTTGAGTACTGCTATCCAGGCTGAGAGGGTGACCTTTCACACTCTGCCCTAAAAGAACACTATAGAAAGAGAGGTGGCGTAATCTGGGTTAAAGGCTTCTTACTAACATGTTGAGAGCTTGTTTCACACACACACAAACAGTTGAACGAAAGCCCCAGCCTGGTGATAACTTAGCACTTTAGCATGGTGCTCTTGAGACAGCCCTCTTCTGAGAGAATAAAGAAGGGCCCCTTAGTTGAAATGCAGGACTGAAGCTCTTCATAACCACTGGGCAACTGTTACGAGGGAAAAAGAAAGTTAAAAGAGATGAGAACAAAAGGGGCTATCCTTGTTACGAGGCTCTCCTTCTAGACCTGAAAAACTCCTCTCCCCTAATCTTTTTATTATTTTTCTCTGTATAGTGCCAGGTTTTGACAGTGAAATCTCTTGTCTTTCTGGGCAAGCATATTCAGTGCCATTTAAGAAATTCCTGTGGACCTGCCTTTTTCATGATTTCTTCGTATACGTAGCAAGAGGAAGAAAGAAGGTGAGCATCTTTGCTTATTTGGCTAAGAAGTGAAATGAATGGGGTATTTCTAAGGTTAGGCAATTAGAGCCAAGATGTAGCTTAAACAATATCAAGACTCTGAACACTGTGCTGTTATATTTAGCACATAGGAACAGGTGAAGATGAACTTGCTCAGGTTGTGTGCAGACTTGACACTTTCGCTTTGGCTTCAGAGGGACCAAAATCACAGCCAGCTATTCCAAGTCAGTAGCATGGCTGAAGGTCCTGGGTGCCATGAGTGCAACATGATCCCTTAGCTTGCAAAGCCTCCCCAGGGCTAGGTATGTTCTCTGGGTAGGTGGGTCATGGGAACAGCTACTTGCAGCTCAGTAGCCCCCTTGTCTCTCCATTTTTTAATGCTTACTTCAACATTGATTAATATGGTACATCTGTCTCCTGCAGCTTATCAGTTTACGTTTCATTTTACCACCTTCTTCGTTTTCTAGGTTTTTTTTCATGTCCCAGTTTTCTTTCTTACAAATTCCCTTGTATTCAACAGTTGATCTGCTACTCCACATTATCTGTGTATTACGGTTGTATATGTAGTTAATGTTAATAAATTCTTACACACTGTCAGTGATTCCTGTTAGAAAAGATAAAAGATATATAGAAATTGCATTAGTGCAGTTTCTTACTTCTTTTTATCCCATATGATGTGCACAAAGTAAAATATGATGATTAAGTTCTATATTTATCACAATATTAGACTCCCTCATAAAAGATTTTTTTCTGGCTAACAGTTCATAGAACCAGGGAGCTCCAAAGCCATTGCTGAAAGTCTGGTTTAACTCTGGACCTTATGGACTATAGCAATCTACTTTAACTTCATGATGTTGCATGTCAGGTAGTGCAAAGTGCTGAGATCCTACTTTCTTTAGTGTTTCTGTTAGCTAAATGCCCTTTGTATCATCTGCAGCAGAGTTAAGCTTGGTTAAACATGCCTGCATTTCTGGCAATGGTGACTCTTTTCCAGTCTTCTTCATTACTGTTATGGTACATTTTACTTCAAAGTCTTTCAGGACTGACAACTAAAAATACAAGAAATTCCCGTGGACCTGCGTTTTTCATGATTTCTTCGTATACGTAGCAAGAGGAAGAAAGAAGGTGAGCATCTTTGCTTATTTGGCTAAGAGGTGAAATGAAGCCCTGGAGGTATAATGAAGACTGCAATCACCAGATGACTTGCTTCACCATGGAAGGCCCCAACAGTGGTCATCCAGGCTGGTGGACCAGCCCTGAAGAGGACCAACAAGACAACTAACCACTCAGATTCACAAAATCTGATTCTGAACAGAGCAAATTTAACACTATTGAAGTGTAGTTTCTCATGGGTTAAAACTTGACCTCTCTGCCTTTGGAGACTGAGGTTCAGGTTCCATTAATTTACAGGAAATAATACAATTTATGAGTTCATCATAGCCTATGGTGGGGATATTTTGTCACAGCACAATATCACTGCACAATACAGCATGATTGGAAGCTGCTTCCTAAGAGCAGCCTGTGGCTGCGGTAGGGAAGGTTGCAGCTGCTCTTGATGGAAAGCCATTGGCAGTCAGCAATGGGGACTTGCCCACAACGTCCCTTTGAACCGCGCAGAGCACTGGCTAGCCTTCCACATCCCTCACTTTGGGATTCACCCAATTCTTTGCCTCACACCTACAATTTGGGAAATAAATTGCTTTACTCCCTATAGAAAAGCTAGTTTAGATATAGGAGCAATTGGGTATCCAAAATGTGTTTATAGATACATCCGAACAAAATGATTGCAGGAGCACTGCACAGAGAAATGCTGTCATTAAAAAAAAAAAAAGGAAAGGGAAACCTCAAATTTTATTTCTAAACCTTTCCACCAGGAAAGGTTACGAAATTTAGGGAAATGAGCCGCAGATGACATGCCTGACAAATAACTCTCACGGAATCTATAAAGTGAGTTTATTTGTGCCATCTTTTACAGGAAGTGCTGTGCGTGAGTATTGTAGCATTGCCACTGGGGTTGCTGAAACACCCAGCCGGCGATCAACATTTTGGATGCTCATGAATAACTGGAATATGAGCACCTTAAGCACAAATTCAACAAAGGTTTTTTCAAGTTCATCATCACATATGAGATTGCATCATTCACAGTGGCATTTATAGCCATCAGTACTATACAACCCATGGTAACAGATGACATTGCATGCTGAAAGAGGCCGTGAAAGGTCTTTCATGCTGTTTCCTGCTCCTAATGACAGGTTTTACTGCCAGTTAGGACAGAATCCAAACACATGAAGTCATGATGGCTGTAGGTGTTGATTTGGATATGAAATGTATAACCTAGCTTACGCAGCACCGATTAACGGAGACAAGTTTTTCAGCGCACATGTTGTATGCACAGTGCTAGAGAAAACCATAGGTGAAGGGACAGAGAGAATGAGCATGAGATAGGATGTTGCCCTGTTAGCAAACAACTGGACGTACAGAAGTATTTTGTTAAAAATGTGTTTGGGTGCGCATGCACATCATCATTTGGACATCATGCCCTCAGAGTCTATTCCAATTTACCATAAAAGAATATACATGTCTGTGGGTCCAACTAGTAGGTTTCTCAGCTGGGTGTGAGTGACATTTCTATCTCTTTGTATATATGTTTTTGTGTGTGTATATTGTGCATGTGTATTTTCATGTTCAGCCAAAACATCCATGTCTATAGAAAGGTCATGAATATTTTATCACTTTTGTTCATGAGTTCATTAACGAATTTTATAAACAGTGATAATATGAAAAAATAGTATGTCTGAAAGACAATACCACTTTATCTATGAATGACCTCTCTTTTTGTTTTCCCTAGCTTGGATATGTTTTCCCAAACCGCCCGTTCAAGTATTTATTTATCTGTTCCCTTTTACTAGACCTGGGGCATTAACAGTGCAAAAGTGAACATATACATATACATGCTCACAATGTATAGCTACATCTTTTCCAGCCTGTAGCCAACTAGAGACCATTAAATGCACTGAAACCTCATCTCTGGCAAATCTGTCAGTCAGTGCAAACTTCAGGCCATGCCATGCTGGATGGGTGCTGCATTGCCTTTGGGTCTGCTGCTCCCCGGGCCCAGCCTGGCCTTGATAGCTCGTGGCTAGGCGGTCTCGCATTCCTTTTCAGAGTATAATATGTGTTTGTGTGTGTGTACGCACGCGTGTGTGTGTAATAAGTAATAGAAGGTAATCCCCTTCTGATGACAGAAGTGTCAAGTGGTTACAAGCAGCAGACCTGTTTTCAGATGCCTGAGGTAACAGTCTATAAGGTGCAAGGTAAAGAAATAATGAATTACACTTACTGGTTAAAATGAGGGAAATGATATATGATAGCATGCTTTTATTGCAAGTGCTTTGATTCAACACAAGGCAGGGTTTTTAGTGAAAGAAGTGTCAAGACACAGAGTATTTTTCTGCAGTCAAAGGTTGAATTTAAGTAACAACTCAGTGCAATTTTACCCATATCAGATGTTCACAACTACAATGCATGAAGGGGGAGGAAAAGAACTGAAAGATGGGAACAGGGAGAAAAAACATCCCCTAGATTCTGAATATGTAGTCTTGCTGAGTAACCACATTCATAACCGAGTGGGAGTGATTTGTTCTGACAACACAAGACTACTAATTTTGCTGAATTAACAGCACTAGTAGTAGTGGGTGGAGGAGAAGATGGAAAAAGAAAGGAGATTTTGTCATGGACATTCTCAGGATTATTGATTACCAGGTGATATAAAAGATATGTGGTCTGCAGTATCACTAAAAGTTTGGTTGCATCTTTCTGGTGTGTTGCTTAAGCAACTAAATATCTGGAGCAACATGATTAAAAAAGCAAGATGCATATTTACATCGTAAAATTAAAGCAAGCTTACACTTGCTGGTCAAAGGAAAAATATTAGAGAATTGACTTAGATTCCTTCCTCTCTGTAAAGCAGAGGGCATTTCACTAAAAGTCTTTAAACGAATGTAAATTTTTTTTATTCCTCGCATTTGGAAAGACAGGAGTCTAAGATTATTCTCTCTTGGAAAGATTAATATTTTCAATGCAAACTTTGGAATCCACTTGGACAGCCCAGAGCTTCCAGCTGTTGTTTATGCTATTAGTTAGAAAATTCCAGTGCCATTCTTTTAAAACAAAATTAACAAAAAATTCTCTGTTGAGTTAAATTTGTGGAATTATGTTAATAAGCACAATTTTCACTGTGCAGGTTTACTTTGTGGTTTGTGGTCAGTTTGTAGAGGTTTTGTGAGCAAACTCGAATGTGGTGACAGCAAAACCTTTCCAAAGCACAGGCTTTTATGCTCTAAGCACAGAATTTCCTGTTGTGGTCATGTGTGTCGTGGTTTTTGGATAATGAATGTCTGTAATAAGGCTTCCTTAGGTTGGCACAAAGGGCCTGTGCCTCTGTTTTTGATGGCTGTCTTTGGAGGAGTTTCGGTTACATATATTTTCTCAGAATTTGAGCACTGCTTACAAACAGCATTTAATGACCTAGAGGCTGATCCAGAGATGTATTGTTCACTCACCCCTTCAGACCGTGGGTGCTGACAATATACCTCTGTGTTACCTTGGCTAGCCTTTAAGACACGGTTTTGTCTAACAGAGGCACCTGAGAGAGGCAGCTGGAGCAGAGTTAGCTTCAGGCGGCTTCATAGCCCTTTGCATGTGAAGTTTAGAGTAATTCTGAGCTTCTCTAATTTTTCCCGGTCAATACCAGAAGCCTCTAAACGGGCTGGAAGGAGCTGGAGCTGCTTTGCTTTCCCCGGGGATGGCACCACGGTGCGAGCGCAGCCGCCACCGCTCAGGCATTCTGTACCAGGGGCATATGTACAGCAGAAGTTTTCCAACTTCATAGTTCATCCTCCTCAAATCTTCACTGGTGAAAGAAGAAATATCCCCCTCATGACAGTCTGGATCATCTAAACTGATACTATTTTTGTGGTGGAAGGGGGGGCGGAGGAAGGAACCACATTTGCTATAGAAACTGTTTTCTATTCCTACATAATAAAAAAGCAGATGAGGTACTGATCTGACAAAAAAAAAAGGTGAAAGAGGAACCAACATGTTGCCAAACGCAATCCTACTGAAAAACCCCAACAAAAAGCCCAACCACCGAAAAAACATGCCTTTTGTAAGGCACTCTTTGTCACAAATCAGTAAAAGTTGATTCCTGTAATGAATTAAAATATTCCAAAAGCTTAAAGCTTCTATCACAGTTGACCTTTAAGGCATGTAGCAGCAAAGAAGTTAATACACTTTGCACATGTTGCAGAGCAACAGGTGGTAGAAAAACCCATGCGGGCTGCTTGCATTCCTTACTTTTCAAACTGGTGGCCCCTGGTATTCTGGGATTTACACTACCTCCCCCAGGCTCTGACTGACAAGCTAATCGGTGTGCTGGGAAGCCCTGAGCTATTGATTCCACTGTAACAGAACACCTCCCCGTCAATGAAACTGCAATGAAATGCTTCAACAACGAAGAAAGGGAGGCATTAGGCTGTTGAGCAACTGGAAGAAATTTGCTTGTAGGTAGTGCGGCAGAAATGAAAAGGCTCTCGGGGGCACAAGCTTGAAAAGCCAGGTTATTAAAAAAGCCACAAAGCTGGAGTCTGGCTGAGTGGAGAAAAATAGTTATGGCTCAGTTAGGCGTATCTAAAAGGAGGAGGGAGGGGAACGCAGCTTTCAAAATTGCGTTAATCCCCCATGTACTTAATTTCTTTTCTTTTATGGCAGCTTGTAGTATAGCAACAAGTATTCAAGCAGTTAATAATTTTAAACAGTTTAGCTTTCCGTAGGCAATATATCTTTAGCTTTAATTAAAATTTTATTTTAGAAGGGGGAAAATATTAAAATGATATTCTGATCATCCTCTAAGATGGAAAATATATGATAATATGAATATTTTATTAGACAAACTATTATTAAACAGCCGGTGCAAAATCTTAGCCACTGATTAGGTGGATTTGTTTGAAATGCAGGCCACTATTTCTTAATATGGCTCTACAGGTTTCCACTCACAGTAATGACCACTTACACACCACCTGCAAACACACAGGTATCTTGTACCAGAATCCTAATATCCCAAAAGCAGAACTGGATGCCTGCAGTGCCAGCCCTGTGGATGGTTACCATTTTGGGGTAAAAAGGATGCCCAGCATATTACCTGGGCATGTCTTTCGGGTGGTGGGTCAAGACTTGGATGAAGAGTTATGGTCTTTGCTTCGGGAGAGGTGAAGGGATGAATATCAGAAGGTGAATCAGCTTGGCCATATTCATTTGGGTGGCAGTCAGATGGGAGCTGTCAGAGCTGAGCTTAGAGGCTGGAATTTGCATCTGCCGTTAATTCAGCAGCCGGAGTTTGCTGACCTTCAGGCAACGTGCATGCCCTATCTATTTACTCAGTCTTTTCCCGAGTGATCTGTCAGTTTTTCTTCTGGAAAATCTTCTCCCCCCCTCACGTGGATGGATGAGTACAATAAAAAATGTGTAGGCCTTGATTGCACACGAGGCAAAACGGCGACTCGCTTAGGCGGCTGGATTAATATTTCAATGACAAGAAAATGGCTGACTTGGTACATAAAGTGAAAACGGCAAAAGTGTCCTTTTTGGAAATTTCCTGTCCTATCAATTATCCCCTCTTGTAGGTTCAAGAATTTTGCCTTGAACAAACAACAGAGATGGCTTTTCTGCACACTGTTTTTGTTGTCGGTGGTGTTGGTGCCATCTGTCTGAGTCAATACAGGAATATAAATATATATAGGGACTGTCTTCCTGTAATGGAGTGCTCTGTGTACTGACTGGACAGGGAAGCGGGATGGTGAAGGTTAGGCTCAATTTGCTTGGCTTCTTAAGACATCTTTTAAGGATACATGGCCCAGATCTGCTGCCTTTGCCCGCAGGAGTTGTGCCTGCGCGAGTACCGAGCGTCTCGTGGCTGCGATGGGCAGAGCTTGGTGAGCAATGCCCGGCCAGCTCCACAGTTGCAGTAACAGAGAAAACATCCATGAGTTAAACAGGGAGTCACGGGGGCAGAGAAAATATCAAAAGAAGATAACCCTAAACACTTAAAATCACAGAAACCCAACTCCTACCCATACTGAAGTCAATCAGAGTATTGATTTTGATTTTGTTTTGATCAGAATGGAAAAAAGAATAAAATCCTTCTTTTATTAAATATATTCTGTCTCATGAATAGCGGCACATGCACAAATAATGGGACTTTCCTAAAGCTGACCCATATCTGTTTGCCTCATTTCTGTTCTTGTCCTTGGATGAAATTCCTCTGAGGTTGACGGACATTCACCAAAAACTTGGATTTGTGTCAGCAACGTTAATTAAGCTGAATCCAGAAATATGCAGCTCAACACAGAGGAGTTCTGTTTTACATTGGTGCAGTCTGGGCCAAACTCTCATGGACTTTCCACTCATGAGAATGAAATGCTCCTGTCATGAAATGTATATGAGCAACGTACAGCTCGGCTGAATAGCAGGCCAACAGCTGTGGACCTAAATAATAAATTCCCCGAATACCACGTTATCACTCTTTGGGATGTTCTTTTAACTCTAGATATTCTTACTAGTATTTTTTTTTTAGATTCATTCGTTTTGGTCTGACAGACTTTTAAATTTTAGAGACTTTGGTCGTTATCTGATGATGTGAAAAAAACACCGAAGAACACAGTGTGTCCATTTTCAATGTGAGAGTTTTGCAAACTTTGGCAGCATTTTTTGTTTTACACTGGGAATGTTACCTAAAAGAAAAAGCAATTCTGAACTCTTCTATTTCACCAGTTAGATACTAGTACTTTACAAGTAATTCCCCATTAAAAAATTTTCACCTTGTTCTTCCTTTAAGGGTATGCAAATCATGTATTTTCCTGATGTTCAAGAAATTGAAACATTAAAAGCTATGAGTCTTTTTCCAATCTATAAATTAAGTGCTCATGTGGGCTCTAAAACTGGACAAAATGTACCTCTCAGGTCTAGTTACTGATATGGACTCTATTTTCCTTCTCCTACTTTGTTTTGCTGTGAGCGTATGTTACAGATTATCATGAACAGGAGGGGTAGAAGCTGGAGGCCTGAAGATAGGGAGATCTTTTCTACTGTTCACACAGAGAAATAAAAAGAAACTAATTTCTTAACATGATCTAAGTCAGGAAGTTTAAAAATAACCAAGGATGGCTGGAACACCCTGGAGAAGATAATCAGATCTGTTTATTTCAGAAGATTGTTAATAACCCTGTAATTACTATTATTAGTGATACTGTAAAAGCAACTAATAGTTGGTTAAAAAAAAAAGAGAAGGTAAAAACTTCAGAAATTTAATTCAAATGGGGTTGTTTCCTCTTCAATCAATGGGTTTTTAAGCTTCCTTCAGGCTTTAGATTTGCAGAGAAGTCAGCACTGGCACGGCTTGTAGCAGCTGTTAATGCAACACATGCCTATCATTTGCTGTTGACAGGCATTAATAAAAACTTAATCTGAGGAAATTATGAAAAACCTACATATTATGCGATCTGGTTTATGTTTTGGCGTGTGGCAAGCATTGGTCTAACACAAAGGAAACCATCATGTATAAACTTTACTGCTATTGTTTCCACTGTAAGGGCAATTACTACTTTTTTTTTTTTTGTTTTTTTTAAGATGTTTGATCCTTTAATTGCCTCAGTACTCACGCAGGTTTTCTTTGTGGTACCATGGGTGTTACTTTAAATCTTTCTTGTACAGAGGTAAGAATCCTGAACAGCAGTTACTGACTCCAGGTCAGCAGTAGGGAAATTTGACTCTGATACATCCCTTTTGTGTTCGACTCTGCTCCACTTTCTCCCAAATGCTGTCTTCTCTGCCATGGTATGTTTCCAGTAGCCCCATTCTCTTAGACCTGAGATCTTTTTAGAAACCTCTCCCCCCTTTTTTTTTTTTTACCAGATATGTAACTTCCTTCTCATTAAGGAATGGAGCCTTTTCAGCTACATAAGCAAGAACCTACCACGGTCGCAGATTAAGATTTGGCTTTCTCTTGTTTTCTGTGAGGTGCTTGATGATAATCCACATTTGGCTGTGTGCAGTTACACCTTCTCCTGAGTTTATCTGGGGCTGCTTGGAATTCACTGGGTTTCCTTGCCTCCCTGCAGGCATGTTAAACCTTCTTTACTAGTTTCATCCTATACAACTGAAAACATGTGTTATCTCTTAAGACACCATAAAGTTCAGTTATACTTGTGATTTGGGGTGTGATAAATTCTTTCTTTCTTGCTTGCTTCTCTCTTGCTTTTCCTTTCTCTATCTCTTTCACAGGATTTTTTGTGTGTGTGTGTGTTTGTAAGCTCTGTGATAAAGTCTCACAATACAGATTCATTTTTGTCGTTGCCTGAAGCATTGTACTACTAAACTCTTTAAAATATCTAAAATATGAACACGTAAGGGAACTTTAAAAAAAAAGACACAAAAGACGATCAGTAATATGAGGATGAGAAAAGGGGTAAAACAACTCTGCAGATATTAAGGCTGGAATGTGAGTGCTAAGAAAAGTCTTTGGATAAATTCAACACAGATTTGGCCTGCAGCTCTAAGCTGACAATTCCAGTAGAAGAGCAGACCTCTACCCTGTGGTAAAGAGGTACAGAATAATGCCTCTTTGAATTAGTTTCAAAATGTTGCTGTGATGCAGATGAATTGCTTCTAGATGCCGAAGTGCAGTGCACTAACATAATAGAATATTGTTAAATCACACTGCCTTTAAAGGATATAGTTATTAATCAAATTAAGTCAAAACACAAAGCAAGTACAAATTAATATCAGATGACACATCTTGCTGTGAGCAGAGGAGAAGGAATAGAGGGAACCTGCCATTTTAAAAGAAAACAATCTTTCATAAAACTAAAACAGGAGGTGAAGGAATATCCTACTACGTAGTAACTGGCATCTGGTATGTGCTATCTGCACAGTATTCGTCTTTAAATCCACATGACAGTCCTAGAGTGCTGCAAAGTAATTGATGTCTTTCAGAAACTTGGGCTAAACTCTGAACAAAGTTTGTTTCTGGAGATGTGGAAAATGTTTACCAAGAAAGACAAGAGCACTTGAAACTACTATTTTATTATTTTTTCCCTTCTCGGTACACATCTTGTCAATGTAATTTTTTAGTTCCAGAAGAAATGTTCGTTCTCATTGAAAGATGGTTTGGGATTGAGGAGATTTAAATTACCATTTCAGTAAATTCTGTAGAAACATGTCATCTGTGGGTTGCGGAACTGGTCCAAATCTTGGGATTTGCGCATGTTTTTCTACATAGCCTTTCACAAGAAGAAAAAATTCACTAGTTTTGTGCAACTCTGATAACTAATCACACATGAACACAAGCATTTACCTATTGTTACGCAGACATATGTGTGTGTGTTCCCAAGTACCAGAGTAGTAGCTTCAGCTCTCCAAATTCTTCCTGTTACCGTTAAAACTGGTGAGTAGTTTATTGAAAACAGTGATACTTCTAGCGCCTAAAGGCAATGTCAGGACATTCAGCAGTGTTGTGAGATTAGGATTCTGCATTATGATGTGCACCCTTGCAGTAAATTTAGTTTCTTTATGGATCATCAGAAACATATAAAATGGAAGCACAGCCTTGTGCACAGGAAGAAAAAAGTCCTTTTCCCTCTCTGTTTTGAAGCTGTTGTGTCTCCTCAGCCATTATTTCCATGGCTATCAGAGGATAAACTAACTTTAAAATGATTCTGTATTTTGCTTACAGAGGGGTTTGCATTTTCTGTAAGTGTGGGTTTAGTTTGCACCACCACTGGTAGGTGGCTTTGTGAGTTACCTGTCAATGTCCAAGTGTGTTTACTTCATTTATGGTTCCTGAGTGTGAAGGTTTGTTTCCCTTCTGCTCTTGCTTCCTGAGTCTACGGTTTCCTCATCATCGTGACGTTGCCAAGCGTGGTGCTAACGTACTACTTCTGCACAAGAGAATGTCATCGCACGGGATTAAAACCTTAAACAAAAGTCACAACGGCAAGGCACTCAATCTCAGGTAATTGCCTAAACAGTGCATGTTTGTATTAGCTCAAATGTTAATATAGACTGCTCTGTGCCATTATGTATTTGTTATAGATGACAACACCTGGAGAATATATCTTTCAGAACTGGACAAAGAATAAACACAGTTCTCACAGTTCTTCACAGACAAGTGCACTGAGATGCCACATAGTTTGTTACTAGTCTACCTTTAAGATATTACCCTATTAGCTGAAGGAGAGACCTACAGCAGCTGAAAACAGGGACAAAGAAGAAAGTTCTAGAAGGGTATTTGTAGATGATGATAATTATCCCACTGATCTCAGTAGAATTAGTTGAATCACTAACAAATGGCAAATAATCTCCTTCCTTAATCACAGCTTGTTGGTGATAACAAGTTTAAAGGATGTCTGAAGGGTGTATGTGTGTGTATCATGATGAACAGCAACACAGAAAGAGGATGGCATTTCAGGGAGGTTCTGCTTGAAATCTTGGAAAGAGACAATCTTAATAGGTTAAGCTCTAGTAATCTTTGACCACATTGCTGCTTTATGTTCGTTGAAGGTCAGGTCATCATTTGCTTCCACTATGGCTAAAATACAGTACGATGAGCAGGACCGGAAAGATGTTTCAAGGATGGTACGCTGTGTGATAGCAAAGATTTGCAAAACTGAAGAAACAAAGGGTGGAAGACCCCTGCCAGATAAATGCAGGTCTCTGCAAGTAGAGAGGCTGCTGCGCTAGTGGCTTAAAAACAGACTAAAAACCAACACCTGTACTTCAATCTTCTCTCAATAGGAATGGGCTTAAAAAAACTCTTAAATTATTTGCTTATTTGAGGCCTGAAAGGGAGGGGAGTGTAGCAGTCATTACAGGGTGTTAAAAACAAATCAGCCCTCATGTAATTGGGCACAGCTTCCCTGAAGCAAGTAGAGTTGCACCTGTTTGAACCAGGGCTTCATCTGGTCTGCTGAGGGTGAGTTTGAGGCCCACCAACACCTTTCAGATGGATCTACCATAAGTTAACAACTGATGATAACAACCTTCAACCCCAACAGCAAACAATCCTCATTCCAGAAGAAGTGTTCGGAGCCACACGGGAATACAGGGAAATAAACCTGTTTTGAGAAGGAATGGGCTTTCTGCAAATAGCTGTGATTAGTTCTGAATGTTCACTCCATCAACGAGAAAAGTAATGCAGCCATATTTTTCTATTATATCTATAGAGATATAGGGGAGATATGGGAACTTATACAAATTAAGGAGGATGCATGTATGGTCACATATTAAGATGACAATAGATTCAAAGAGCTGTTCCTGGCTGTGTCTAGATTAAGCAATTCTGATGATGAACCTTAGTTAAAAACAGTTATTGAGATACAATCAGCTTTACACATTAAATATTCCAGCCCCAAAAAGGAAACAGAAAAGAATCAAAGCTTCTAATCAGTTTATGATCCAGAGATTTTGCTGGTCAAACTTATTGGAAGAAGTAATGTAAACAGAAAGATGCAAGCAAAGTCAGTTAAGCGGAATTTAAGCTGTCAAGCTACAGTGTAGAACTCCATTACCATATCTCCTCGTGTTCTTTTTTAATAGTATTCTCTGAAAAGCACTAGATGTAATAAAGTCAATTTAAAATTTGTTCTACCAATCTTTTGCATCTGTAATTTTCCCATTAAATGTAAATGCCCATGAGGCATGCTATTTGCATTACATTGCATTTGCAGTCTTTAAAACAAACTATAAATCCCCTCCTTGTTTCATGTGATTGATGCTGTGTGTATAAATACCACCATAAACCTCAAAGGGGGCTAACAGTGACAGTAAATTAAAGTTTTCAAGTCTGGCAGCATCTCAGCACTTCAGCCCTTGATCTTAAGCAGCGTTGTTAACCCCCGCCTCATTGCCCTCCTGAACTCACCTTTTTTCCCCCTCCCTTTTTTTTTACCCCCTTTTTTCCCTACTCCATCCCTACTCTGATTTCCTTGGGAAACACCTTTGCGTCCATACAAGCTGAACCAAGTCAGGAATATGCTGTTAATTAAAAAAAGGCTGCAGCTGTTTGCCAGATAGGACCAGGTATTAACTTCGCTGTCTTGATGTATCTGAGTTCAAGACTCTCAGGCCATCTTTGCTTTGTAAACAATAGTCAGTCACAGCTCTCTCTATTATCCAGCACCACTCCAATGATTAACTGACTTTGAGGATATTTATCCTTTCTCTGCTTTTTTTGCTTCTCTTTTCTGATTACCTTTCTCTGATTCACTTCCAGGCCATATGCAGAAGAAAGAAAATGAGAATTGAGAGGAACCTCCTGCAAGGTTAAGGAATGCATCATTGTGTCGTTACTGAATTTTCCAGTTAATAGGTAATGCCACTCTGCTTTATCAAGTTTTGTTATAAAATCTACCTTGATTTGATCCTGTTGAATCTTGAAGCTAGGAGACATCAGCTTGTCCTGTGACATCTGTCACTGTTTAAGTAGAAGGAGACAAGATTTATGCCAAAATTATCTAAAAGATCGCTCTGCAGGCCAAACACAGCCTCATCATAGGTGAAGTGTAATACAAGCAATGACGTAATGGTAGCTTACCACCACTAAGGTTCTAATTCTCTATTTGTCACATCAGAACCAAGCACCATACAACATGTACTTAAATTTGTGGGGCAGAGGGAATTCTTTCCAGATCAGGGAAAGGTTTGTTGGTAAGATATTTAAAGATTATGGTCAAAGGTCAAAAGGGGACAGCAAAAAAAAGTTGGAATCTGAATGGAGGTGAGGCTAATTAATTATTTTAGGCTATTAATCTCCACCAGAGATCCTCGGAGAATCTGGGAGCAGGTAGAGTTCCCAGGTGGATGCTACTTGGGTTTTGCATAGATCTCGGGGAAAGAAGGCCATAGCAGCTCTCCTATGACTTTTTCCTCCAACCTTCCATGCTCAAGGATTTCTTCTCCTGCCTAGGAATGAGATTTCTGTCCTCCTTACAGCTTTGTTTGTTACTGTCTTCTGTAAGCATCTCTATGCTATAAGCTTTAGAAGTCAGTGATGTCCAATGTCTTCTCAGGCTTCTTTACGACATGGAGAGCATTGCTTTTCCTGCAGCATTTCTGAAAAGTGTCAGTTTTTCGTAAAAAATAGGAATGTGCATGATCATTTGTTTCCTGAAAATAACTGGGATACACATGAATGCAGAAGGAATGGAAAGAAACTAGAAGTTTGGCTGACAAATTTGAGTCCTGAAGTAAAACAAACATCGGATTCCCTTTAAAACAAATTGAACAACTACAGAGGGTGTAAGTCATTAGCATTTTTTTTTCCTGAGGACAAGTATGCTATGTGTATCTTTGCTGAACATCGGTAATAGTATTCAACAATCTGCATCAAGCTATGCAGAACGATGACTCAACAGGTGAATGCTGATGGCTCTTCAATTTCCCTTTGTATAAAAAGGTTCCCTCCGGGTTTCACTTCGGAACGCAGCTACCCACAAGTCTGAAGTAGCCAAAGGAAACCACAGTGTTTCATCTCTTTCAAGAAACAGGTTTAGAGGTGCCCAGATCACGTACAGCAAAGCCCAGGTTTGTTTGTGCTTTTGACTGATATGTAGTAACATTTCACTGAACCTTGTCAAGTTTGGATTTTAGAAGCCGGCTAGCCTGGCTGCCACAACTTGGTCTTGAGTGCCCTATCTTCTCATTAACATCTTAGGACTCTTGTCTTAAGGCTGATGATTAACTGTTTTGTGTTCTCCATGCTTTTGCTGTGGAGGAATTCCAATTAGTAGTCTCATCAGCTCTGGGTGCAAGGGACTCTGCAAAAGTCTGAGTATGTGTGTAACACCCTGGCATATAGTAACAGCTAGTAGCATGGACATAGAGAGAGGGGGCAGTCTGTGGGACATTTTACATATAATCCTTAAAAAGGATGCTGATATGGAAAGACATTTTTTACCGAGTCTCCATTTAAAAAGGTTAAATTGCATCTCAGATAATAAAAACTGTTAAAAACCTCACTGTTTAAATTCTGAAGCATCTTAAGCCTAGCCATCTTTTAACCCTTTATTACCCATCCCTCTGCCCCCTCTGTCTGTTTTGCCCTTTAACATTCCTTCGAGTTACTCGGACAGTGTTGTATGAATTTGATGGCAGTCAGCTGTGTGGTGCTTTCAGCAGTGTTCTGGGGACAAGGTCCCTAATCTTATGAAGAAGTCGCTGAATGGCTCTTTTGATCATCCCTTGGTTCTATGATTCTATGATTTCCTTATTAGAGGGAGTTTACTCAAAAGCAGAAGCTCAATGTATGTCTTGCAGGTCAGAGAAATAACTCAGGACATTCCTTCTCCTAGAAATAAATCTCTTGTGAGCTAAGTTTACTGCAATCAGATTCAAATTTACAAAGCAAAATGAATAAAATCCAATTTTGATAGTACTAATATATATACACACAAGCATCTATATATTTTAAATACACTAAAATTTCATTAGCAATGATTGTTTAGAGAAACATCATTACATTCCTGGGCTTGGGAGCCTTCTCCAGGGTTGTGAACAATCAAAGATTTATTTGAGCTTTCTGCACACTGGGAAATGAAGACACAGAATCTCATTATCATGTCTATTAAAAGGCAGAATCTGGGGTACATCTAAGAAAAGATGTATTACTTTTTAAACTGCGCTGCAAACTGTGAAGTACTACAGGGACTTGAACTATTTAAAAATACTCTGGGCTTATGAGTAAGAAAAAATAGGGTCTCTTTCCCAAACAGTATAAAAATATCACACCATTAAGTTCTGCTGTTATTACAGTCTTGGAAATATGATTTTATCTACTTTTCCTTGAAGCTGGTTGATCCCTGAGTTTGAAGCTGGGGTCGAGGGACCATGGAGGGCTACCAGAGTGAGTTACTTAGGGGACGGTGCAGTAGGGGGTATGAACAATGACCAGTTAAATTCTAGTTAACCCCAATTATAAACCTTCGCCTTTGTTAATTAGATTAATTCATCAGCAGGCACTATGCTTATAGTGAGTTGGAGGTGTGCGATCCAACATTTTTACCATTTATTAAAACTTAAAATCTTTTCTGTCATCAGTCTGTTGCACACAAATGGCTGTGCAATATATTACTGTAAAGGTAAAATCAGGTTAAGTTTACCTATAAATTAGAAAGTAACATTTATTCTAAGGATCCTTCTTAGAAGTGAAAATTTGCCTTGCAAGCACTTTCTGTAGTTATTAAAGATCTCCAAGCTATGAATCTGAGAGCTTAATTAAAAGCAACAGAGACACGTCCGAGGCAGGAAAGAAAAGGGCTGAACATCAGTATAGGCAGTTTTCTTTCAACATTTCATTCTTCCCTTGATCAGTGTCCAAAATTTGGCATGCATCGGTGCAATATCTTAACACACTGACCTCCAGAGACCTGAGTCCAGTCAAGGTCTGCTTAAGGCCACAGGTGATGGTAAATGCCTTGCCTTCCAGAGCTGAAAGGTTGGTTATATATTTTGATGCCTGGTGTCATACTTCCATTTGGACTTCCCATCAGAGAAGCAAATGTTATTTTACTGCAGGTGTGGAAAGCAAAGGGCAACCTTGAACAGCACCTGTTTGGTCTGTGCTGGCTTGATAAATCTTTTTCACAAATGTGAGAACGACTAACGAT
Organism: Opisthocomus hoazin; assembly: GCF_030867145.1. Taxonomy (NCBI): domain Eukaryota; kingdom Metazoa; phylum Chordata; class Aves; order Opisthocomiformes; family Opisthocomidae; genus Opisthocomus; species Opisthocomus hoazin. The sequence goes on along the minus strand of NC_134423.1, from coordinate 27,151,213 downwards.
TTTTCATGCTAGCAAAACCAGTACAACTAGTTTGCATAAACAGAAAGGAGTCTTGCTCTCAGTCCTGTATGTGCAATAAACTTACACTGATCCCACTAGATTCAATGGGTATAAGTCCTAATTTATATTTGTGAGTGCTGCATTTTGTCCATGAAATACTTTCAACAGAATGAGTCAAAATCATTTACTAGTCTTCACAAGATCTGCAAGATCCCTGTGAAGAAGGTGAATGCTGTATATATAAAATATATTTATATATCGCCAATTTACTGTTGTGTAAACTGAGGCAGGAGAATGATCTGTAGTGTCAATATTCAAAGGAGCCTACAAGAATGGTAGAAAATGAGAATATTTTTTAACATTTAAAAATATTTCTTTAAGAAGTGGCTACAAATTAATACAAAAGAGCAACATGAATTATAAAAGCGCTTTTGCACTCTCCAGCAGTGTCCAAACACAGGAGCTTCTCTTCACCCTGGTTCTGCTTTTCTAATTACATGTGTCATCGTTGGATGAAGGTTTACATTTTGGGGAAAGATCTTTTGTTGGTTAACCGCTTGGGAAAAAGTATGCAGAAATCTTTTCGAGATTTGTTCAAGAAGCCACTTTGTGGCTTTGGAAGAGGGTATTAAGTGTAAACTGTTTTGGAATCTGTCTCTCAAAATGTATGTTTGCTTAAAAGCTTGCTGCAGTAGAATTCTGGCACTCTATTTCTATACATTTCATCACGCTGCTTGGTTGGGAGGTCTGATCTAAAGAGAAACATAAAGGACAGCGTTGTCATCTTCAAAGCACTGAAGAGGCAGGGAGAAGTTGAGCTGGAATAAATGCAGGAAGAACATCTTCTTAAAATTGTTGCTCAAGGTAAAGAGCAAATAGGTTTAGTCTTAATTAAGAACTACTTGTTCGTAGCTGTTGAAGTCATGCTGTATCAAATATCTAGAACACAGCCCCCTTTTTCATAGCTGAGTAGTGATATTGTTATGTTAGCCTCTCCTTGAAAACCAAAAGATCTTATGAGGCAAGCAAACAAAAATTCCAGATTATGGAAATTAATTAAAGCACACAATGCTGCCTTTCTCAATGTGCAGACTCCACTAATTAGGGATTAGATTATTCAAGAGCAGCAGATCAATTGGGATTGCTTTCTGTAAAAATCCACAGTGAAATATAGTTACCTGTTGAAAAGTGAAGGAAATCATACCCAAGTACAATGGATGGATCAAGGCACAATGCTGCACGTTGACAAAATAAATTATGAAAACAATAATCATGTTTATCGAATCTCTTTGTGCAAAACTGTTATTTTGATTCCAGTGCCAGCTGTCTGAAACTTTAATTTAAGTGCTTGCTTGAGGCAAGACATTTGGGATACTAGTTTAGAATGTTTTATAGCCTAAGCAATATGTTTTACTAACCTCAAATACTATGATGATGATTTTAATGGTTACTATAATATGTTCGAGGGAGTTCCAGGGTGATCTTTGATTTTACCAGAATGCTTGCCTGCCTAATGAACCCTGATATTTTTTGGCTTCATTAGTTGCCAGCTCCCTAGGAGTGGCGGAGACTTCTTTACAGGAGGTGGATGCTTTATGTTTTAGAGGGAGACATACCAAGTGACACAGCGCACTACTTTGTGATAGTGTCAAACGTGTGTGTGCAATCTGGGGACACATTCGAAAAAAAATTTCTCCCTACATTTGAGAAATGAAAAAAGACTGATGAATATAAATGATTTGCAATTCACCAGACTATTCGTTTCAGCAGTTGGTGCCTGTTTGCATGCTTAAGAAGAATACATTATCTCTTGACTTGTGGTCTGAGGCTCTTCTGCAAAAATCCTGGGTGCCTTGCTGCTTGCTCCAGAAGGCAGCAGGATTGCATTGCAAGGGGGAATCTGACTGAACCCGATGGATAACGAAGCTTCAATTATTTGTACTGGAAGTGGTGGCTGTGAGGTGTCATTGCTCTTGAAACTGTGGCTCTCTTCTTGCCCCCACATAGCCCATAACCTTTGGGCCTCAGTTTCCAGTAACACGACAGGGCTAACGACAGTTGCAGGGGACCAGAACATCCCTTTAATCGCTGTGCTATTTGCTAGCACTAAGTGCTCACATAGAAGTTTAGAAGGATTCTTCTCACATTCAGAGAGTTTTCTGAACCCACTGAAGCAGACGATGAAAATATTTTCAGTGGTTTTGTCTGCTCTTCTAAAATGCAATGTTGGATAAAAACCATTAATGTATATCTTTTAACTAAAGGGATTCCAAACAAGCTTTATAAAGATTATTTCAGGCTAAGCGTGGTGTTCTAGTTTTTTTCTTTTGTTCAGTTTTTGTTGTTTTGTTTTGAATGACATATATCATCCTTTTCAACGTGTTTTTTTGGCACTTTAACACATAGTGTAACCCAGAAATTAATGGCTTATTGACATAACAACTTTGAAAGGGATTTTTTCAAGGAATGAGAAGGATTTCATTTGTTACATGCTGGCACACTGATTCATTCATGCTTTATCAGGGCAAAATGACTATTTGCACTAATGTATATATTATATATAACTGTATTACATAACATTTTGTTTTCTTCCCCACAGATCACATAATTTCACTGATTCAAAGATGAAACTATATAATTGAAAATATTCAGTCCCAACTTTTTCAGTTTTTCTAGTGATATTAATAATCAGTTTGAAAAACTGTACGCTAATTTTAATTACAAGGCAATTCAAGAAAATTTGGGCCTAGGTCTCTTGAGTCTAATGCATTTACTGCGCGTGTAGCCTTCATGAAGCCATGAAGTCCTAAACTCTTCCTGTGTTCCCCAGCCTACAGCCTCTGGGCCATTTGCAATACTCTTTTTCAGGCCCGTGACTTGCACTCTTCTCCTGTTTTTCCTGATGGCTGCTTACAATTCAGCTCAGAGCTACGTGTATTGTTCAATACAGTTAGCAATCAGATCTCTGTTCCTAGCTAGTAGCCTTTTCTCTGTTAAACTTCTGTTCTTAATTTTCTGTCTAAGTTTTTATCTACTAGTTCCTCTCTATTTCTGCCTTTGAAACCAATTATGTATTCCAAAGAATATTTGTCTTCCTTGTCTTTTATATAGACAGGATTTGGTGGGCTATTTACTCTTTGCATATTCTTTTTACTGGTGGACACCATCCCAGAAAAAATTAAAACACAAACTTTACAATGCAGGTTGTGTGACTGCAGCAGAATAATCCTAATTAGGAGTTAGTTCATGAAATTTCTTTTTTTATTATTTTTTTCTGCTTTCTGAGTATGAACAATGAACCTGAAACATGCTCACAAAGTCGGGTGATTTCATTCGGAGAGAGTTGGGAAAGAGTTTTGTACTATTTTAATTATTTATTTTTACTGCTGGTGACAAAAAATATAGAACCGAATGAGAGGTTATTTCATTCAGCCAATTTTTTTTCTCTGATGCAGACCGAACAGTTCTAAATCATCCTGGTCTCCACTGAGTTTGACATTCGTTAGACAACTCGGGTCATTTTTATTCCATAAGCATGAGTTTCCATTGCAACAAATCCTTTTCCTACCCAAATTTATGTCAGAGATAATTATCTGGATTTGTTAGTTTTCACTATTAACAGACTGAACCAGTTCTGATATTATTAAACATTTTGTTTTCTTGCTTGTACAATTAAGCAACAGTTTATTCTATTTCCTTCTAAGGCTAGCAGATGCAATGTGTTTTTGAATACTTACTTTAAATGAATTGACACGGCTTTTATAGTTGTAACTTTTGATTCGTGGTTTGTGGTAAGGAATATATCTGTGAGGTCACCAGAAAATCACTGCACTCTGGATTTTTTCTGCTTCTAAGGTGAAGATGCTAAATACCAAGCAAAGCTAATGGAAATGTATCTGCAGAACCTTTTCAATATGCAAAGTGATATGCAAGCGGAAAGTATCAGTATCCATTTCCAAAGAGTGATTTTGAAGAATTATATAAAATTTCCACACTCAGTAGATCACTCACAGTCTGAGTCCCATGTGCAAACATGCAGTCCTGTGTACGAACCTATGACCTTCCTCTCAAATAGTTACCTGTATACTTTGGGACAGAACAAAGGAATTTGACATAGCATAAAAAGACTTTGAAAAAATCTGACAAATGAGACAAAAAGAGCTGGTTGGATGTGACGCACAGGAGCTTAGAGCCAAGTGCACTAGCACAGACCAGAAATACACCCAGTTCCTGGTGTGCTGTGTCCCAGAGAAGCCAACGAGAGACGGAGTGTTAGAAACATGGCCCATGCAGGGCAGTCCTTGCCCTGCTGCAGGGATTCAGCAGCACCAGGGTTCTCGGAGGCTCTGTCTGGACCACCACGTAAAACAGCAGTGATAGACCTGCTCCCCAGACTATGGTTCAAACCTTTTTATAAGCTCTTCCACACTCTTCATCGCTACAAACCCTCTTTGGAATGAGTTCTACAGTTTAATTCATCATTTGTGAGGAAAGAAACTCAAAACTCCTCAACTGCAAACCAGCTGCCTGGGAGAAATTCTTTCTGCTGTTAACGACTCCAGCCTCTCAAGCAGGATCTTGCAGCTTCTTTTTCAGATGCCATAAAATTTACTATAGTGTTGCTGAACCACATAAATCTCAGAGGTTATGGTTAGAGATGGCAAATGTTCTATAAATACAGAATTTCCAAATAGAATGAATCCATCAGTTTCATTCTAATCCACACTGGAGACAAGGGAAATATTTCTTTGTCTGTGTCCCACTTTGGACAGATTCTTCGTACTGCTTGGTTTCTTTTAAGTGCGTGTGTAAGTATGAACTTTTCTCTTTATGTAGAAGAGAAGAAACAGAGAAGTCCCATTGTAATGGAAATCAGGTAAAGTATGGAGTGAAAAGGAACTGATAAGGTAGACACTTCATGCTGCAAGTCTATGGCATTGATTGGACAGTCATATTTGTCCTTAAACTGATGACTCTCATTGGAAGCAGCTAAAGCAGCAAAACTCCCTGCAACTTTGGATTTCTTCATTAGAAAATCTCCATTTGTGAACCTCTTGGTAAACACGGAAGAGAAGTGTAATTTTAAAAGATACCTCTCATTTAAATTTGACTCAATACATATTAAATCTATGGGAGTCTATCACACAGCAGGAATTAATAGAGATTCTGCAATTTGCAAGAAAAGAAATTCCCTTGCATTTTTATCTAGTTTTCGCTATGTGATGCAGAGGACTTTGAACGTTGAGTGTGGGTAGGGAAAGCCTTGCAGCACAGGCATTATTAATAATGCTGAAATCCACATACGGTATTTCCTATTGCATCTCAATTACTGGATTTAATAAGCATCCAGTAGCCAGGAAAAGAACAGCAGTAACATTTGACATAAAGTAAGGTGCAGATGTACCACAAAATCCACACAGTCCGATTGTGATATGAGATACAAGACCCCCCGTGAGCGTTGCAGTATTACGTCATCATTATGGTAGAGGTTCCTCATTAGCCAATAAGATTCCTTCCTTTCATTCTACTCCTATCTATTCAATAACTTTGTCTTTACAATTTATTTCAATGAACAATGAAAATGGATAAGTTGATGTTGCAAAAAAGATGTGTCTTCATACGCATTTTATTCTTGTGCCTACATATTCCTGCTGAAAATCCATAATAGATCATAAAGAACATTTCTTAAATAAAAACAGCACATCTTAAAGGCACCCTGTGAGTGCAATTAGAAACATTTCCCATCATACAGCAAAGATAATGTTTCCTAAATGCTCTTAATTTCATACATCTGTTATGCTCTGTCATGAATATTTTTCTCCTCCCAAGACAATTTTTGAAGGTTTCTGCCAATGTAATTCAATTTAAAGCTTTTAATGTCAGCTCAGTGGGTCATGCCACTTTCTCCACATTTGTATTAGGCTTAGGCAAGACAGAAATATGATGAACACTTTTCATCAGTGCCTATATTCATGACAAATTGCATTTTTTTCCATTATTTGTTGACCATATTTTGCAATCATTGTTAATCTTTTGTCTCTTTAATGTATACAAGGACATGCAGAATCATTTTACGTGACATTTGTTTTCTTAGGCCACAAGTCTTTTGTATTGCTTTTAAAACTGCAAAGTGTCTTCCTCATTCACTTGTTTTCGAAATATATCTCTAACTAGTTTGGGACTGATTACTGAACAATAAACACACATTAATTTTGATGTTCTTTTGAAACTACTTTCAAAGTATCTGACTTGGCATTACTATTAATTTTTAAGAGTTACCAGTTCCTCTTGCTGAACAATCCCCAAATTCTAGAGCAAGTTAGGTGGGGTACAGTTATATTTGTCAGAAAATCATAATATCCTGGATATAACTATATTTTGTTCTGTTCCTAATACTATGTTATCGTGGAATTTGAGCTCATTCATTGTGTCTTAGGTGCTATCTCTCTGATGTTGCACTTTGACTGAATACCAGGAAACACCCGAAATGGGATTGTTACCTTTGTATGGGAAGAGCGGAAGGAAGTAGGGAGCATGCATACATGAGGAAAAAAATTGCTTTAATTGTAATTAAATGTATATATTACTGTCACTTTGTCTTCAGTTTGAGAGAAATTGTGTGAAATTCAAGATTTTACTTGAAATGCAGATTAACTGTCCTGTGGGGTGACATATTTAAAGAGACTGCACTCTAATCAACTAGCTTCTGACCATACAGAAGCTTGAAAAGTCCTAGGATATTCCATGCCTGGGGAGAAGAAGTTTCTTTTGAAGAGGTTGTAGCTCAGGATTCCCTGTTGCTAAGAAGCCAGGCTTCCTCAGAGTGGTCATTGGTGGCTACTGAAACAGGCGAGCTCCAGGACTGCTCCACTGGCAGCTCTTCGCAGCCTTTGCCTGTTGAAATTGCACAGACGTGAGGAGCTTTGCTTTGCTAAGCCTCGGGCTGAGGATCGCCGTCTAACTATAGTGAACCTTCACCATTATCCTCCCTCATACCATCAGAGGCAATCTGTCTCATCCATAATAACATGTTCTCCTATATCATACTGCTCTCTTGACCGTGGTGACAAATGTTCAGAGTCCAGATTCACTGTCAGTAACTCCTGTGACCATTCTTCAGTCATACTGTAACACACTGCCTCAATTTTGGTGGAGTGTTACATTCAAATCAGCTTCCCAAAATAGGCGTGGATGTTCCCTGCAAAGGCCAAGGCTACGTACATCTTCCATTAGATCAGCTTTGCTAGAGCTAGGACCATCATACCCTTATGAATGTAAGCTCATCTTGAAGAGCAGGTCCACAGACTTCTCGACAACCTATCAAGGTCTCAGTTGGGCTTTATTTTCATTGATACTCAAAATGATTTTGCAGTTGTCCTATTTCCGCAGTAACAAGGTACTGCACCAACGGAGGACCGAGTTAACAGAATCACGGATTTATGGAGCCACAACCTGCCTCAACATTTACTTTCATGCCCAGTTGGGACGGGGAGACCTTGTTTCCTCAATGGCAGCTTGAAAAGTTGTGGAAATATTTTGTTTACACACTTTCAACTGAAACAAAATATTTTGACATAGTTGAAATAGAATTGCCTAATTTGGCTTCACTGAGATGGCCAGGACTACTTCGTTTTGTGACAATAAAAACCTGCACTGTGGTTTTCCCTGGTGGCAAACGACTTCACAGGATTTATAAATGGGAGGCTTGAGGCTCCATTTGTCCCAAAGAACTAACCAAAATGGCAGAAGTACATCTTCTGCTGTGTCCCTGAGTTCTGTGATGTCCGTAATGGGGCCGTGATATGGCTTGGTGGGAAATCTGTACTGCATTAGTGCTCTAGGTCAATTGAAATGCCTAAATACTCTGAGAGGTCCAGGCCATCTTGCAGTGAGATACACAGAGGTTTAGGTTCAAAAATCTTTGCCCCCTCCCAGCCAGTGTATCCTCCTGCTCACATATGCTTCAATTTTATCGAGATAAGAAAGTGGTTTTCCAAAAGCGAATTCCAACACAGGTTTTGCTATAAATTGCTTCACTGTCACCTTCCCTGGTATGAGGACGCTGAAAAACATCAAGATCTGCTAGCAAAATAAACAGTGAATCTGTTTTCCCAAGGGAATTAGTGGCCAGGGAAATAAAACCAAGGGGAGGTTTTACGCTCTCAAACACTGGGGAAAAAAAGTCTCAGAAACAGTTAATGCCATTACCAGAGCCTGGCCTTACAGCCCAGGGAGACACTGCTTTGCCTCATGACTGCACACCAGCTCGAACACTGCTACAATTGATCAGGAAAGCAGATTTAAAATATCGGTCTAGGGCTTTTCTAATTATCTTAAAATAATCGTTTAGCTGCTTGAAATGAATACAGCCACAAAGCAAACCTTCCAGACTGTTCACGCACACTAACAGACACAGACTAATGACCCTAGAGAGCAAGCCAGCTCTTCTGATGCAGCATCATCTGCTTTCAAAGACTAAAGTGACGTGTCCTCTGCTCCCCACGTGCTCTGTGGACAGGGAATGAAGCTACATCACATCTAACACGATCCCGAAAATGACACCTGTTCTGCACAGACACCACAGAAGGGCTTTCAGAGTCAGTCCCTCGCAGCTATGCAATCAAAGATCAGTTTTCAATGAAATATTACTTACTCGAATCAATGTTGTCTTGATTCTTCGTGAAGGGTGCAGCAGGCATAAAATGTGATATTGATTTCTGAGATGTAGCCCGGTCCTCTCTTCATGGCCATTTCAAAAAATGCAAAGTATTTCTTTTCTTTCACACCACAGATCACGTCACCTTTACAAACTGGAGGTCAAGGCCCTTTTATGTTGCCTCATATTTATCTCCTGTTCTTTTTTTCTCGTCCTCCTCTCTTCATCTCGCAGTTTTTCTTTCTCCTCCTTGAGTTTTTATTGCCTCTTCGGCTCTCCTCTTAGCTCCTGTTCTAATTTCTGCCTTTTCCCCTGCTCTCCTGAGTGCTTTTAGATTCTGATCTAATTTCTCATGTCTTCTCCCAGTGCTGCTCTCTCTGCTTTCTATCTTTCTGACCCTCACCTGTTCTGCTTTCTGCATCTCTGACTCCAACTCCGCTGCTCCCCTTATGAGGCACCAGCTCTGGATTTTCCTCTTTGTCGTTCCCCACATTGCTCTTGGACTGTTTTTAGCAGTCATTTCAATAAAGTTTTCCCTGCTGTATGCACAAATACGATGTCCCAGCCTCTCATAATAATACATCTTTTTTCTAGGTTGCCTCCCATTTCCACGATTAGCGTGCATATCTTTGTAATGAAACTGTAGAAACGACCAGGAACAAAGCTTGCTAAATCTGTAATCTGTTGCTGCCAGCCTCCCATGATAGGCAAGGGTTACTTTTTTTTCCTGAAGCCAGTGTGAGTTTAAGTCTATCCCACTGGTTTGGTTTAATTAATTTAGGAGCTAGAGAGGGGTCCAGATCTGAAATCATAAAGCTGAAACTGTCTCTCAGTAGTCTATGGCATGCAATAGGGAAGTATTAATATATTTTCCAGTTCTATTTTGAAGAAGCAATTTTATATAGGAAAAGTACAATTTCCTGAACATACCGCTGGCTCGGTGACTGAAATGAGTACTTTAACAGTGAGAAGTGCCACGGAGGATGGAGCAACAGTTAAGATGGGCTTATTCTGAAACAGGCTCCAATGCCAGCATTTCCCCGATGCTCTGCCTGGTCTCAGAGGAAGGCGCATTATATCCTGAGTATCCAAATGATGTTTCTAAGCAGCTCGTCTGTTTTGCTAAGATTTGCAAACAATTCTTGCTCAGTTTGTGAGAGCTGAGAAGATCACAGTGCATAACGACTTTCCTACAAATGTTCTGGCTGATGAGTTGACTGTCATCCCACATCCTCTGAGCTGATCCTATACATGGTAACAATTTGATACCGTAATTGGATAAACCCAAAGCTTAGACTTAGGTCTACACTACAAATACTTGTGGTTGCAAACTTTTAATTCTCTTTCAATTACTTTGTGTTTTATTTACTGAAAACCTACTCTGAGAATACATACCATTAAGTTTGTTTGTTAAGGTCAACATAGAAAAAGAGTTTCACATTCCTACAACCTGTTATTTTCGGATTAAAAAATAAGCAAACAAAAAAAGGCAACATCTGATATAATACTTTAAATATATTTATATAAATTTATTTATATGCAGGTTCCCTAAAAATAATATTAATCAATTTTCATTGCATTCATGTGTAAGTTTAATGATCCTATTTATTTCTCTTTGTGTGACACCAGTTCCATCCAGCGCTGTCCATAGGGTTCTGACATCTCCATTTTGTATTCTGACTCCCTCTTGGTTACAATAGCAGAAAGCAGCATTTTCTGTCAGCATACAGAAAAAAAAACGCTGTTACCTTTGTTTTACTCAGACACGGTTAAGACTGTGGACATGACTCTTCTGTGCGGAGAAAAGGTCCTCAGGCAGGCAGTAATCTGGGGTATCCCAGTTGGAGAATCTGATCCAAAGCCAATTAAAAGTGCCATCTAGGGTCCGATTACTTTCAGCTTGGCTTTGACCCAAGAACACTCCCTTAATTCGAACAGGAAATAAAATTTTGGAAACAAATAAGAAAAGGCTGACAAATGACTAGAGCCTGTGCTAATTTCCACTTCATGCAATTTCCATGGAAATTAATAGAGCAGCTCCTAATCTTAGTAGCAGAACAGCAAATCTCACATAGTTCTCCTGAAGTTACCTGGGTTTAGAGCAAAGTGGCAGCACGATTCGGTTTATTTTTTGTTTTACTAAGTCACAGCAGTATTTAGCCCAAATTAGTATATCCTGCAAGATGAAACACGAAACCACAGCACAACACAGACGCATTTCTCTTTCAACGCTGTGTTTGGAAGAACTTAAGAACTTTGAACACTTTAAAGCTATTAAGTGGTCAGCTTTTCAGTTAAATATGCCTCAGTCCTGACACTGATCTCACAGGAATGCAACAGTCTTTACCACAAATCCTGCGCGACGGCTTTCTCTCTCTTGTTCCATGATGTGCATGTCCAGTACAAGATTTCTCGTGGTAGGCTAGGTAACAATTCACCCAGCCTGATGTCACTAAACTGGAAGTTGTCTTCAGGAAGGTTTTGCTGAAAGCAACGTCACTTTTGAAAGAGTCTTCATTGGAAAATATTTTATTTCGCTATAAATGCCTCGAAGGGAGAATTTAAATTCAGTAGAATCTAATATAACTTGTCATTTTATATTCCAGCTTTCCACCAGGCAGAGGTAACACAGTTCAGCGAAAGCACACGTTTCTTCCAGCATCCCACTTAGCTGAAATGATGTGTACATTTTATGTATTTTCTCTCTGGTTTTGTCTTTAAAAGATGTTTTTCTGTTTACAAGCTTTAATTTTTCATAAATGTAACTACTTTTGCTTGGCAAGTAGAAGGCTGAATGCAATTTACTGTGATTGTATTCCTGAGTCGGAATCAATTCAATGGCTCAGGAAAAGAGTTTCTGGGGCTTTTGCTGTTCAGGCTAATTGGTGGGATTAGTCATTAATATCAGCTTGATAATAATGTGTATCTTAGGCACCTGGAATTATTTCTGTGCCTTGGTAGCTTACCTGAGAGATTTGAACCTAATATGTACCTGTAGACACCTTGAATTTAAGATAACATTGAAAATTAGTCCAGGTCGCAGATGCAAGCATACCTGAATCAGATGGTTCCTACGTGTTTAGTCAAAATCAATCCGTGGGTCTGTACAAACTCAGACTAAGAGAAGTCTGGAGACAGGCCATACATAAATACTTTATAGAGTGTTGTGTACACTAATTAATAAATACGATTTTCTAAGAGCTTTCTGAACCTTGAATAAACATTGCTTAAACAAACGTATGCAAATTATTAATAGAAACTGTAATCTCCCTCTCTATCTATTATTCTTGTTTGGCCCTAACTACTTTGATACCAGAAGATTAGAAGAACTGAACCAGCTAGCTTTGCCAAATAGGAAAATGGAATGTTCCAAAGCGTGAAAGAAATAAATTTAAGGCTGAAGCCTCATACAAATCAAAGAATAACAAATCTCATTTTGCCCAAACCTTGTTGTTTAACTTATAATGGCAAAACCTGCACCTCCCACTAACCGTTAGACATTCTTGTGTGGCTGTAGTGTTGTTTTATGTATGTGAACCAACCTTGCAATATAAGGTGACAAACAAAAAAGATGGAAAAATATATAAAATGAAAAAAAAGAAGGTCTACTTGCCACCTCAGGCTTTAAAACTCTTCTTACACACTTCAGCACGAAGTCTATTAAAGCAGAATATAGTGGAAATACAATATACAGCAATGAATGTCTCCAAACCAGCAATTTAGCGCTAAAGCTGAGGGCAGTTCTTATGCACCGACTTTTAATACTGAGACGATTTGTGGTCTCACAAAGTTCCTGCCTTGGGCAAGAATTGTGCTGTGCTCTAATAGGTCTAGTTTGTTGACTGTCAGAATAATGGAGAAATTGGTAGCAGAGGGCCTGAGCGCTGTAAACAGCTGAGATAATTAGAAGGTCTGTCAGGAGGAGAATAAGGCTAAAGTAGTTTACGTTCTGTCACAGGGCGGAAAGTATTCATTCAGAAGGCTGCTGGATAATGCGGGATATGTCGCCTTATATCCTAGCAAGCTTGTTTGGAGGTGGGGAAAGAGTGCTTGTCGTCAGCTTACTTGTCTTCCTCTCCTGTCTTTCCCAATGCAGGACTGCAAGAGTTTATATTTCTTATTAATAAAATAATACGTCTTGCAAACAAAATGCTGACTGGCTTTCTTTAAGCCAAACTGCTGGGTTAATAGGAAGCTCAGAGTCAGACAGGGCAGTACAGGGGGGCTGAGGAAGTGGTGAGGGCTGAAGGAATCTCTTTGTGCAGAGCAGGCGCTGGAAGCGCCCTCCCATCCCAAAAAAAGAAGCCGAGTGTATGGTTATGTCACCACCTTAACAGAGGATGCTCCCGTATCGACAGAACAGTGCTCCATAAGTTGTTAACATGAGAATTCTGATACCTTAGCCAAGAAACTAGACAGTAGGAAGTCTAGCAGTCTAGAAACTGCTGCGACTAAGCCATTTCTAGGCAACAACATGCTTAGGGATGAAGTAAGCCAAAGTTTTCAAGGCTGGTTTGTGTTTATGGATCTTAATTTAGGGTCTGACTTTTGGAAAAATGAAGGCTAGCTGTCTTCTGCATAGAAAGTCTTCTCCGAGTTCAGAAAATGGGTAGCTAAAAAGGCAGTTACTTGAGATCACTGGTATTTTAACAAATACAGAATTAGTGTGAGTGTTCAGGAATCAGTAGGGTATGAAGTTATGCAAAGGTTAAGATATGTTAATGCTTAATAACAAGCAAATATCAAGAAGTTTTGAGTTATAGACATACTGGGTGCGAGAGTTGGAACAGGCTCATGGCCAAGAGACCTTTGTCCTTCTCCTTGCTCTGCCATTAACAAGAGTCACACATTAACTTTGCTCCCACATGAGGCTCTCTACCTTGCCGAAATGGCTTGGGGACCGCTGGGCATCACACCATTTTCTAGCGGTTGTCTGTGGATGCTGCCATTGCTTACATCTCACAGGGCTGGACTGTGGGGAACAGATTCTTGCATGCTATTTTTATTTGATGTGGATCTCTCTGAGGATTACCCACATTTTCCTGGATCTGTGGAAAAACAGGCTAGGACTGGATGTTTTTAAAACTTGGATAGTCCAAGGCCGCCTCAGCAAGGAATAGAGGTGATGAAACTCCACTTAAATATTTTAGTGTCATCATTCAGATGGCAATATTTGGCCCTTTTTCTCCCGCGACATCCACATCCCTCCTACCCCACTGCAGTTTAGCATAAGTAGCAGATCAGTCCTTGACATCAATTTCTCTCCCTGCTTCCCTCAGTCCTTCTGAACACCTGAGTAGCCGTTGCTTTAATAATTCGGTTGTCTTTTTGACAGGACCGGAGGAGTCATTTTTAAGCTCCTGCAGCACTGTGCAACAGCAGGCAGCAGACAGTGCATGATTGCACTGGGACTGAAGAGCAAACTCCAGCTCACTGTCAATGGCTGCGTGCCAGACAGCTCAGCCTGCAGAGAGCGAAACCTTTCAGAAGGCTTAGAATTTAAAAGGGAGACAGTCAACATCCCCCTGAACAGTTAGTGGGGGGGATTGCCACACAAGAAGGGAGCACGTCTGAAAATTGAGGTGTATGGGGACAAGTGACATAAAAGGGCTAATTATCTTCCTATTCCCCTCGCATGCCTATTAAAGACCACCAAAAATAGCATCTATTTAAGGATGGGGATTTTTTTTTTTCCCTGCCTGTGAAGTCAAATGGACATCCCACCCGTCATTTGGTGAAGTAGAATCACTCATGGAAGATGGAGCTGGCCAGAAGCCACCTCCTGACAGTGAGAGGCAGGTCTGAACAACAAAGTTTGGATCAAGATCTGAACTTCTCTCGCATCCAAATATGTTTGGATCCAGGACGTTGGCTAACACCCATCTCTGCTACATCTATGCTGTGATTATGTGTGAATGGCCCTATTGCTTCCCACTGCACTCCACATAATCACTTCCATTTGGGTATCATTCTCCAAGAAAATCTGCTGTCATGATGGCCGAGGTGTGATGCTTTGCTGGACGAAGATTCCCTCCTAACCCTTACAAGAAATCAGTTTTCACCTGGAAAAGTACTAGTTGAGCTTCGCTGATGACAACTTCCATATTTACAGTTCTCGTTATTAAGTCAACTTTAGCTCAAGGCTTAAATGGGGAATCCTTTCCCAAACTGGTATCAAAATACTCTGTGCTTGACAGCCCGTGTGCGTGTGCAGCGGGCCTGATTCTGACTCTTCATTCCTTCACATCTGTTTTCTGCCTGTGCAATCCCATTGACTTCAGTGGAATTGTTCCTCATCAGAATTTGATGAATACCATATTTTCCTATGTATCACCCACGGATTATCTATAAAAACTGTGATTCATCAGCAGTGTGGTTTATGTGCATATGTAAGTAATGCGATGGGAAGTTTACTCTGGGGCCCCCTCTTCCTCAGTAGCCCTGTTGCCTCTAATTCCTCTCCCATTTGCTTCCTTTACCCCCAAATGCCACCGCTTCAGATTCCTCCCTACTTTGGGTTCTGCCCTGTCCTCTTCACCTCTGATTCTGGGTGGTGTGTGAGAAACCATCTGGGGATGTATTTTCAAGTGCCAGTGTTTTTTAAGGAATACCAGTTCTCAGAGATACCCAGTATATGCCAAAAAACAAGCTAACTGATTTTCTTTTCTTTTTTTTTTTTTTTTTTTCCCTTCTATTTGCTCTTCGAAAAGTAGAAGGAAAATTAATTGGTTGGGTCAGTCTGAAGGGAAATTTCAGTTTTCCGACTGAAACGAAATTTGGGAGAAAAAAAAGAAAAAAAGTCTTGCCTCCCAATAAACTATTCACAGAGTTTAACATATAGTCTGCAAATATGTTTCTCAGAAAAAAAATGCCTTTAAAATCTACTCTTGATTAACATGAGGAAAGAGGTGAATTAGAGCCTGTGTGTTTGAAGAATCATTTACTCACCCTTAAGGTGGGAAAAATGAACAGAGGTGAAGGCCAATAAAATCCATAATAATTTTTGGCACTCAAGCTCTTTTTCGGAAGTCACGTACACAGCTGTGATGAACCACAGATAATGTCGTGTATGTAACCCGAAGTCATACAGCAAATCACTGGCAGAACCAGGAGTACAAGCGTACTATGTTTCATTCCTTGCAAAGTGTAGTAACCACTTTAAAAAGGTTGTTTTATATAAGTATGTGCATACAGTTTACAACTAAAAGTATAATTATCACTTCGTATTGTGATCTTCCCATTTTTTTTTAAGAGAAGACTGCATGCAGCAATCATGGTTGGATGTCCTCTGTTGAACTTCCACCAGAAATGTGGTCTCATTTCTTAAGCAAAATATCCAATAACTTTTGACCTCACATACACTTCAGCTGCTGTCAGAAGAAAAATGCAATAAACAGTGCTATGCAAAGAAAACAAAATGATTATCCTACCACCTAACAAGCAATTATAAAGGGCAAATTACTCGTACCCTCTGTAATTTTTTTGCCATTAGATAATTAACATCAGAAGTATTAATGATCATTTTAACAATTACCACATAATTATAATGTGTTTCTTCATTTATTCATACCTATTGTACAAATTCTTCTAAGATTTGTCTGTTAATTGAAAATACATTATTTATTGGCTTAGCTGAGTAACAACCCACACTGGTAACTAAACCTACTAAACAAATGCTGGACGGATTGTAACTAGCTGTCAATCTATGGTCACCAAGCAACTCAGTAGATGCAAGTGTCTCTGACCAAACTCAAATTGTGGATGTAATGAAAAACTGTAATAGGTCACAATATTCGCTGGGATCACAGACCTAGAAATGTCACATCTCTGACTCGCTTTAACTGCATCCGGAATGAAAGCTAAGAGTGGAACAAATGCACTCACGAGTTTTCAGGGCCAGCACATGCTGGTGGCAATGCCGCTTCTTAGATTAATTAATTTCATAACATTTCCATAATACAGTTTTACTTAGTGTACTTTTCATAATCTAATTTTAGTTGAATTGCTTTGCACAATCTGCTCAAAATATGTTTACGATTCAGAATTGTTATAGTCCCCTTTTCATTTTGTGGTTATCTGCCTTTGTAAAATCTGCCTAAATTGGTGAAATAAATTAGGGGAATGCTGCCAAAACCATTTTTTGTACTATCCTAAAGTTCAAACCAATTCACTTGGACCAGGTCTGCAGCACTTCC
Organism: Opisthocomus hoazin; assembly: GCF_030867145.1. Classification (NCBI taxonomy): domain Eukaryota; kingdom Metazoa; phylum Chordata; class Aves; order Opisthocomiformes; family Opisthocomidae; genus Opisthocomus; species Opisthocomus hoazin. Next base: position 27,134,362 of record NC_134423.1, on the reverse strand, counting down.
CACGAATCCTCTCCTAGAGGTACATGGACAGGAGCATGGCTGGGAGAGTGAACTTCAGGAGTACACCACAGATTTTTCTGTGGGAAGAAGATTTTGGATGGGGTGGGCTGTAAAGCTGATTCCAAATTACCCATTTCCAATTTGGGAACAGATATGGCCCATGTGACCTAAGCATCTTGTCAAGACAGCTTGAATTTGAAATTGTGAATATGCATGTGGATGAATTACAGAACCAAAACGATTCACACAATGATATGGCATAGCTATCCAAGTAGCTGGAAATTCACCCTTGGGCAACAGGCCGGGAGAAAGCTCTCAAAACTTGGCTCATGTGAAATACAAGTCTCACAGCTTTGCTATATCCCCTTTGGACAGTATCACTTATGCATATAACATATACATTTAAATAAATTCATGATCCCCTTCTGACAATTCATGAAAGGGGAAACGGTTTGGAATAAATTATTCATTACAGAACTGCTGAGCTTTGGCAACAAATCCACAGGTTAAAGGGAGAAGGGGAGCTATTCTAGCTGCAATGGTGTGTTACAGCCTTTTTCAAATTAGGATGCTTTAGCTTTGTGACCAGTTGGCAATATCCTGCTATTTTCTTCATTTCTGTGTCTTTTGTGGGCTCCTGCAGGATTCTTCCTCTCAAGAACCCCTGTCCTTCACAGGTCTCAGGATCCAGAGGGATAAATCAAGGTTAATATTCCTTAAAAAAATATTTGTGTTTCCCTTCCTAAGAAAGACTGTAGTTCTAGCTCAGGTATCCTCACACCTTGATAACCTTTTGTACTAATGCAGTTTTCTGCCCAAGGTCCATCATACATGCAGTGCTGCTGTTCGGGATGTTGGTAAAAGCAGAGAGACATAAGCAACCAACGATTTTTCAACAGTACCCCAGAAGCAGTAACTTAAATAATGAATTTAGGGACTGGCTATCTGGCTAGTTGGGTAAAAGACTAAAGTCCCTCTCATGCTCACATTTATTAATGTTGTAGGGATCTGAGTGATGGAACTCAAGGCTGAATACACCACAATGAAGCTGAGGAGTGAAATCCTTGTCTCACTAATATCTGTGGCCCAACTTACATGCTCCAGGCAGGGTTGGACTGCACTCCAGGTATCACTGGCCATTCATTTTCACAGACGTCGAACTTCTCTGTTTTTAATTAAAAAGAAGGATTTTTTTTGTGCCACTGCCATTTTCATCTGCCTGCACAGCTATGATGACACCTTACAAAGTTGCCATTACATTGGTGATATTAGTATTAATCACACGTTGCTTGATACTGTAATTGAATAGTTTTTACGCAGATGATATTAACTGATAAAATATGGCATCCTCATGAGAAAACATTACCTTGAAATATTAGCGTTATAATATGTTAATTTCTATGGAGGATATGAGTACAGATATATGAGGAGATGTAAATTTCCCAGCACTTCTGCTGACAATTTCCGTGTCAACATAACTCTTAGGAATTCATACTCACTAGTTTGTGATGACTTATATGATGATGTATAACAACTTAAGGGGTTTTTAAAATGCAGTATTTTGACTAATGCAGTTTGGTAAATAGCACACAGGACTGTTTCTTCCTTTCAGTTCTGGGAAGGCTGATGAAAGCCCTTGGTATCACCAGGAAGTCACTAACCTGAATGTCAAATGACAAAGTGGGTGCTCAGACTGCTCTGTGTACATTGCAGCTGTGTGTTCCTAGCAAGAGAAAAGGTTCTGGTGGGAGGTAGCAAAATCCCTACCAAAGTACTAAAAATCAAGGATAATACAGAAAAAAAAGAAGAAAGAGAATAGGTAGTTAAAGGGAAGTTCTGCATGTCTTACAAAGATGTTGGAAGCTGAAATTCAGTTTGAGACTCATGACCAGTAAAACATAGTCCAGACAGTTTATCTCATCTGTAGAGTCTTAATTCTGATCTTATCTTTCCTTGTGCTGTGGGGCAGAAGGGTCCCTAAGAAAAGTTGAGTCTGATCGTGTGTTTATTGCGATATACTGAAATGAACTATGTTAGGGCCCACACTCACCCTTAACTCCTGGACAGAAAACATGAGGTCCACTGCATGCTGCCTCATTTCTTGCTCTTGTTGCTAGCAAACAGCTCACACCAACACAACTCCACTGGCCTCACAGGCTTCTGACTTAGCAATGATGCTCTCCTCAGTTTCCTCAAGAAATAACTCAGAATAACAAGATGAAACCAGACCTAGGGATACAGAGAGGCACCCCAAAGACAGGAAAGACAACAGCAACTGTGGTTCCTGCCTCCAGAAACAGGCAGCTAACCTGGCTGTGTCTCTCTCTCTTGCCCTAATCTGAATTAATTGGTGCTATTTGTGCCTTTGATACTCAAAGGCAGAGCCCGGGGGTGGGAGTTCTCATGAAACAAGTGGCCACTTGGGAGAGCTGTCCCAGGTCCAATCATGTCATGGGCTCATTTGTCTCCCACAGTAATTCACTACTCACTTCAGTCACTTTAAATGTAAAACAGCTGCTGCTGCTTAGCCCTCTTTTAAGGTACCTAACCAGCAGCTTTAAACCAATCCTGAATGGGTCCCATCCCATAATAGTCTCCCACACAGTGGTCATTTGGAAACAATTAACCCTTGATTCAAGATCCTCTTAAAGAATCCCGTTCCAGGCCCTCCTCTCCTCTGCTGCAGCCTGATGCGTTGCTGCCCTGTCCCCTGAGTGGGAACAGCTTGATGCTTTAGGATGGCTGTGGCTTGTGCGGCAGCAGCCACCTATATGGTTCTTGGGGAAGGGGGCACAGAACTGCTGGCGTTATTGTATGGATTTTCTATTCTCCCTGTCATCTGCACTGAAAAAAACTGAAGATACCAAATCAAACACACTAATGCTTTATAAAAAAAAAAAAAAAAAAAAAATCTGTTTCCTCTCTTCCCCTTTTCCCCTGGCAGTACCTTGGGGTTTTGTTCACTTTGGACGTGTTTGGCACCACTGCTAACCCTCACCTTGCTTGGTCTCCAGTGATGTGATGAACTGGAGATTAATCTGCTTTAAGGAGCAGCATCTGGCTTTGAGCTAATAAAATATCAATTTGTAACAGGGAAGAAAATGCTCAGCAAGAGGTCTGCACGCTCAGGGCTTCGTGACCCACTTTGGCTTGGGAGATGAATGCCACTTGTGAATTTTAGGCTCCGCTCTGAGCACTTCAAAACTCTTCTCCACACAGTGGTCTGAACTTTCTCCAGCAGTCTTGAGTTTTCTGATCTGTGGTCTTAGCCACTGTCGGGGATACCTCCCAGCTCTGAATCCTGCGGGGCTTCCCCCCTTCTGAGGCACCCTTCACCTTTCCCTTTTCCTAATGGCCCTGCTGCCAGATGTGGTGGCCTCTTGCTGGGATGTTAAACTGGCAACACCCTTGATCCAGGCAGACAGACACTCAATAGCCAACTTCTGGAAAACCTCCCCCTGCGCTGGCCGGCTCTGACACAAACCAGCTGAAGACATTGCAATGCCAGAAAGTGTTACAGCTGGACTGCCTGACAGATTGGCAGCACACACGCTGATTTGGGGACCGTATTTGGGGGCCTGCAAAGTACTCACTGTCCAGGCACTGAGCCACTAATCACAGTTTACATTAGGCAATCAGATACTTTTCCACTACTGAATGATCTGCTCTTCCCCCTCCTGCCACCCCCCCTCCTTTTTTCACCTTACGGGACCCTGTGTGTATATATACAGTACCTCCGTGCTCCACATCTGCACCATGTTTTAAGCCGTATCTAACGCACGGCTACTAATGTCAGCAACAAGGAGCCCAAATCACTGCTGCTCTGATTCCTCCTCCCCACACCCCCAGCCTGACTTTTGCCTATTTCAGTGCTGAACCGCTTGATTAATTTAACCTGGGGTTTGTCTACTTTTGGAAAAATCCTATAGGAGTTCTTAGAAAAAGAAAGGCTTTATGTCACTCTATAGGAGTCTGTCAGCCTGTGGCATCCTATGAGTGGTTTTAACTACAACTCCAGGGATCAGATCTTCAGTGAAAACAATAGATTTTAGAGTAATTTCTCTGGCATGCTGCTGGCTTAATCACTTCTACATAGAAGTGTTTCATTAGGAATGAATCTGTCAGCCCCATATGCCAAGTCTGATTTCTGCATTGGCCCAGTCATGATGCTGTAGATATATGTTCGTGTAAGATAAGTGTGCCATGGCTGGATGTCTAATGAATATGGCCTCATTTGCAAGAAGAAGGACTTAGACCTGGCTACGACCCAGAGTTTCTATTCCAAAGAAATGCTGACATTTCGGAAAACCTGGGCCTCTGTCAGAATGAATAGCTGAAATTTCTGTATTTTCCAAGCCAAAAAAGGTGCTCTGAAAAATGTGTACTGTATTAAAACATTAAATAACAGTTAGGTGCCAATTTAAGAAAAATATGTAAACACAGAGCACAAAAATTCATATTTAAATACAAACATTGAAGTGAAATTAGCAGAAATGTTTTGATGTTGGTGAAATGAGATATCATAACTTCTTCTCACCAACATTTTTTGCTACAGCTGATCTATTCCTATGAAAATGTTTTGATTTTAATGAAACTGTATGGTTTCTGCTGAGTAATTATTTTGTAGAAAAAGGAGAACAAATTGCACCATGTGAGAGGGCCCCAGGCTTGTCCCACTGGAAAGTGAGGTATCACAGCTGATCTAAATGAACTCCCAACCCTCCCGTACCTGCTTGTGAAGGGTCAACCCCTGAAGTTCAAGCAGAGCGACAAGGACGCTTTAAAGTTTTAAGAAACATTAAACTGTACTTTTTGGGGTTAATATTGCCCTCTTCACTTTTCCTCCCAGTCATTGCAACCAAATATAATCTTGCTAATTATGGCTCAATTCCCCCATCTAAAAAGTGGGAATACTGTTGTTTACTCGCCTTTCTTGAGGTGTCCGCTTAGGTAAAGCACTTGTAAGCACCAATTAACCTTATTACCCAATTCCTGTGTGTAAACACACCACTGATGTGAAGGAATGGGCATCCATACTGTTCTGCAGATACAAAAAAAAAAAAAACCCACATTCATTTTGGGCCCAGATTGTAGTTTCACGGTTCCCGGGGCAGAACTGAAGCTTGCAAGACTGTTTATTTCCTTCCCTGGAGAATCTGGGATGCGACAACCAACAAACAATCCTGATGACAAAATGTGAGCTTTGTGAGAGAAAAAGGACGTTTATTAGTAAATACGGCGTGGAGCTCTGGCAAGGCGGTGCACGCACGCACACACACTTAGAGTCTGAGTGAGAACGAAGTGGACTTGAGAAACGTATTATGTATTCAAGCAACTTCAATGTGCCACTAATAAAATTGAGTGTTGGAACATAAATGTTTTAATTTTAGTGCAAGTGCTCCAAGCAATACCCCTTTCTGCACCCTTCTTTCCCACCCCCAGCCTAGACTAATCCATTTAGAGACAAATTTACATTTTATTTCTCCAAACCCTATTAGCATTAATAGAAAGGTCAGCACTGAAAAGGCAGCTTCAGAAGCTAATGTGCCAGTGTGCTGTGCTCTGTGACCAGATGAGGGCACGTGGGTCTCTAACCCACCGAGTCTGACAAGAATTCACAATTTGGGAGGGCGGTCCTCCTCTCCAGACATCCCCATAGCTCACGGAGACGATCAGGCCACCCTCTGGAAACGAAATGGGACTCTGTTTCTTGATATCGGAAGTGGGACAGGGGAAGAAATCGCTCTGTGAAAAGCTCTTGATGCCATGGAAAAGCTATTGACAACATTTAAGGGATTTTGGGGAAAAACCCCATTCTATTTGGAAACAGTTTGCCTCCAACAGTGCTGTGCCTTGGGTGTCCCATCTTGTAGATATTATTAACAGGTTAGGTGGGGTGCAAACAAGAGCAGTGCTGCCTGGGAGATTTGGCACCTCTCGGCCCCATCGTTGGCTTCTGGTGGAGCCTGAAATCTCCATGAGGAGTATCCCTGCTGCTGAGTGGTGATTTCAGAGCCCTGAAGAGAAAATTGTTCTGGTTTCAAAAGTGCAAAATGTTTGTGCGAGAATTGTATGAGCTTGATGTGGTTTGCGGTTTGGTTCCAGCTGAGAATCCTGCCCTGGGAAAAAGCTTCATAACCCAGAGTAATCCCATTGAATGTACTGGGCCTTCTTATGTGTATAAAATTACTTACGTGCTAATTTTTCAGAGGATCAGAGCCAAGGATCTTGACCATGCATGCTGGACATCTAATTGACTCATGGCTTTGTGTCTAAATCATGTGAATTTCATCTCAAGTTTCAAACAGATGTTTGGTCTGAAATCCTAAGTCTTAAAAAGGAATGAAGTCAGCTTCATCTGCTGGATCAAGATCCTGTGAAATTCCTGTTTTTGTATAATCACAAAGCAGACGCCGGGATAAAGCTGAGTGCTCCAAATTAACATCATTCCTCCAGACAAACTGTATCATGCAGTACATGGATTTTTTTCCCCCTTATACATCATGGGGTCTTCCTCCTCATGCTACTACTATTACTACTAATCCAACACTAAGAAGCCAAAGATTTCTTTAAAAAAGGCCCTAAAAATAATAAATCTCAAGCTCCAAAACAGCTATCAAACCACTATAGGCAGAACTGTCTAATTCAAGAATAAACTGATGAAGCAGGTGAACATGCCAAATGTCATTAAGTTTGCCAGAGCCCAGCCCTGAGGAACACAAAGGTGAGAAGTATGTTCCACAACAAATGACCCCAGACCGGGGAAGTGTCCGCTACCAGTCGCTCTTGCTTTTAAATTAAACCAGTAAGCCTACTTGAGTGTCTAGCTCAAGTGTTTCGTTTGATTCCACTCCAGGGGAAACGTAGCCTCTCACTTAAGCTTTTAGAGTTTCACATGTGAAACCAAGGCGTGGAGGCACCTGGAGCTCACGTGGAGAACTGAGGCAGAAGATCTGAGTTCTGTTGCTGCCCCTGTTACAAGGCAGGGTCAAACTGTTTCACCCCATGCCTCAGTTTCCTTCTCTTACAAATGTGCGTGCCTGAAAAGCATTTTTCTAGACTCCAGGTGGAAACACGAGTAGTGTGTCTTTTGTTTGTACGTCCTGCCGGTGTTTCTGTATCTCCTTGTGTTCTCAGGGTTGCATTAGTGATCATCATTTGACTCCCTTTTCGACGTGCTCAAACAGAAACCCATAAATAAAGAATCAATAGAAAAGCCCAGATGTGTCTCCATAGGTGAGGGCTGAAGGAATGCCGTGGTTTTCATACCATCACATAGCCAGACATTTGGAAGATTAGGGACTGCTGAATGCATCGCTGGGGATCAGCACAAAGTTATTTGCAGTTGTTTCTGTAATGGCGTTGCTTGGGGAGAAAATTCACAGTATGTCTTGCTGCCTGCCCGCCTCCCAGACATGCACCCTGCCACCTGTGTGCAGTGCTGGGCTGGTGTTAATGCCCTGTGCTGTGCTAGAAGCCATATAAATTAATTGACTGGCTAAACACCTGCTCTGTGTTTGTTTGTTTTTTTCCTGCCTTTTTTGCTTACAGTTCTCTGTTTAGCTGGATGAGTTTTCTTTTTCTTTCTTGCTTTCTTCTTTTTTAATCCTTTCAGGACTTCTTGATAGGGCCATAGATAGTTCTCATACATAACATATATAAAGCTGGACATTTGCGGACTCACTTAACATGAGTTGGGATGGAAAAATCAGGGTCTTTAATCCACACATTCACGTTAATTAACATAAAGATCTCATTTTCAGGCTACAGCAGTGAACCTTTAGTAGTATGCACTTGATCTCATAGTCTCCAAGCAGGAATGATTCTGTCCTTCCTTGTCTCACTTCCATGGTCAGGTATAAGATTTCCTTTCCTCTCATTTTTGGAGGAGAAGAATATCAATAATTCATTTTTCCTTCCTAGCTTGGTTTCCTACAGGAGTGACTTTCACCTGATCTCCCTCTGCATACAGGTTTGGATGGGCATTCCTGTTCCTCTGCCTGTCCACTCTTGGTAATTCTGCATCTGTCGGGAAATTTCAGCTGGATTTAAAAGAGCAAATTATTAAATTCCTGCAAGTTTGGTGAAAACAACTGGACAGAGGTGAGAGGCTCTAATAATGCACCCACTGAGGGAAAGACCATCGCTTGTGATCAGTACTCATCTACCAGAGAGTCCACACCAGAGAACCGCTGCCAGTGCCCTACTCACAGACAAAGCTTCTACTGGTATGTCCATCTTCTTGCACACCAGATACTCTGAGGACAGCCTGCGATGCCACAGGAAAACAAGTCACCCTACCTCTATTAGCTACTGGCCTGTTTATTGCTTGGAAGGACAGTTTCACTGAGCAAGAAAAAATTGGGGAAGCTGACTCCAACAAAAGAGCCTCGTTTTCTCAACACATTGAGGGGTGCAGCTCCATGGACTTCAATGGTTAGAGGCCTTACTGATTCATATTGTCATTAATAAGACAATCAAGTCTTATGAGAAGGCATGTCTCCTCACTGCACATCATCATGTAGTGAAAGTTGAAGGATTTCATTGTTTAAAGTCTTGTGTCTCAGAACTTCGCTGATGTTCCTGTCAGAACTGAAAGATAAGTTTTACATTAGTGGTGGATAAACCTCGCAAAGCATCAGGTAGAAGTGCTTGATTTGATTAGGGAGACAGGACTTCTGGTGCTGTGCCAACATGATCAGAACTTCCTTGATTTTTAAAATGCTAAAAATTTTGGACAGTAAATCTCAAGAAATATGGATTATCTTTGGAGATCCCTGTCCGTTCTTTTCCTTTGGGCAGACCACAGGAAAGTGGCTGTCTTATGGACATTTTTGTTCCTTGTTTTGTCTGAGGTTAAATGAGCCCAAGTCCCTGGTAGTGAGATAGCTGACTGTTAGTTTTATTGACTGCCTCTGTGCAGTATGGGCCAAGTCTTCTGCTCATGTAGATCTGTTCAGCTCTACAGAAGTCAACAGAGCCACAATAAACGTGGAAACTCTGAGCTGTGAATGTGTCCCCTAACGCTCACTACAGCTCTCAAAATCTGGCCCAGCTTCACTAAGTGCAAAACTAAGAATGAGCATTTTTTTTAGGCACCAATTTATTAGCTGGTTGTTAAAATTCTGTTTGGGAATTTGGAGGGGTGATCTGTGGATTCTTAGAGTCAAAACGTTCGGAGGTGTCCTGAGGACTTCTTTCTGACAGTGGTTTGGGTTGCTCTTCACTGTAACTGAAGCACCTAGAAGTGACTTTACATCTAATTTAGATCAGATGGGGAGGGGGAAAGGAGCAGCCTTTGGCAGTTAATTCCAGACAAGGTGATTTTTGAATCACTAAACCCAAACATATATATTTCAGTTTAATAGTGACCTACCCTTTGTAAACATGTGTATAGGAGACTGTGGGTCCCCACGACGACATCTGAGCAGGGATAATGTGGCACTAGAAAAATAAAAAGAACCAGACACCCAGCAGTGAGGAAGATATCAAATTAAAACTCCTTAAAGAAATATCTCACTTCCTATTTGTTAAATCACTCATTTTGTAAATGTCTTTGCTGTTGGTGCTACCACATATCATGTGATAAATAGCATTATTCTATAGTCTTCCCCCAATTGACTGGTTGAAGAAGATGCTGGGCAGGAGAGAAAGGGGGTGGTATGTGGAGCGAGGGGGCTGGGAGGAGGAAACTGTACTTGATCCTTATGGAAGTCAGTTAAAATTAATTGGAAAAAGCTTTTAAAGACCTAAGATGAAGACCAAATGTATCTCAGACCTGCGGCCTCATCCCCGACACTGAATGCGAAGGTCATTGCAAAGCTGTAGATTTATGCGGAAGGCTTGGGTGATGGAAAATGAGACAAAAGCATTTGGATTTTATTATTCCATTTACTCTGACCCTGGGCCATAAAGGGTTTGGAGAGCCTGTTTTATGTATTCAGCTGGTTGCCACACTGACAAGCATTTGGAGCCACTTAAATAAACCACCCCAACCCACAGCTGCAACAACACCATATCAAATACAGGTTAGAGTTGAAATGTAGAGCCAGCAGCACAGCGTCTCCAGCAGGTGCATGCAGAGTGTTTTTTAACCCCCTTGGTTTTGGAATAGTTCCCTTATTTATCTATCGGCTTTGGTTTAAAGACCATTTAATCACCGGCATAGATTCCAGGTTAAAGCACACGCATACACAAGCACTGACACATGCACTACCCAAGCAAGCCACTTTCTTCTGCCCCTCCTATTTCCTGACTTTTTAAGGGACTAAGACAGAGTTTGAAAACCTCACGTTTTGTGGCAAAGCTGGGCAATTCTGTCCTGCCTGCCCCTTTCCCAGGCTGCTTTATACATGCTTTATACATGCTTTATACATCTCTCGGATTCCTGCCAGGCACTACCACTTTGGAGCAACAAAAGACAGGAAAGAGTAATGTATCAAGAAGGGGGAGAGGGAGCAAGAATTTTGCTTAGAAAGAGGGGAAAATAGAGCATGTGTTTGGACTGATGACAGCAAAACTAGGTATCCAAGCGTGCTGGGAAAAGGGAAAAGGCAGACAGTCAACCACACATCTACTCAGAAATCAGTGGGAAACCTAATATCAAGTTTCTTGATGTGTCTTGCATGCTTTATGTGTAACATGTTGAAATTCTCCAACGGGCTACAGAATGTCTTGCGCCTACATGAAGGTGGAGAGTTAAGTAATCCACAAAAATTCAGATTTTCTAAAGAATTCACTTTCACCCTGCCTGCCCCTCTTTTGTTCCAATTTTCCATTAATTTTGTGTGATTTCTCATAATATTTCTTTTAAAATGCAATATCACCCATGTGGATGCAAATTCTTGTGAAAACTGCTACTTTTGCTCACACCACTGAAGTTGTTCATTTATTAGATTTAAGGAAAGCAATTCACCTTTAAGTAGGGACCACAAATATTCAGGGCAAAACATTTAATAGCCAAGAGAGTTTAACAAAATGGCAAAAGAGTATGTCAAATACATTTGAGTACCAAAGCAATTCCAATCTCCTCTCAGTACCCCATGAGCTGGAGAAAGAGGCTAATTTATGTGCTGTGAATTTTGCACTCAGCCTCTTCCTAGAGGCTATTCTTTCAGAGAAGAGTCGAAACACGTAATGGCTGAGATGAAATGTTGGAAAAGATTGCACTGCACCAGTCAGTATTTGCTAATCTTGGCTAGATAAGCAGAAGACAACGGTTTGTAGGACTTTTTATTCCTAACTTCACATTTTCTATATTTCATTATCCTCCTTAACACGTTTCTGTAGGGATCAAACTGAATTCTCCTAACCAGCACCTCTAGTCATGTAGTATAAGGAATATTACAACAAAAGCTAGAGTAGCCAGGACATCTTGCAGTCTTTTAATTCATTCTTATTTTATGTCATACGTATTTAATTTTTAGTGTCACGTGCTGCCTAATCTACATAATAATCTAGAATAAAATAGGAACTGATAATATTTAACAGAATTCAGGGCCCCTTTTCAAATTAAGCATCTCTCATGAGAGTGAAAAGACAATAACATAAATTTTCTTCTTCATGAAGAAAGAGAATGCAGTCAGCCCCATCTTAGCCTTGAAGATAATGTTGCATGATAGACGGCTCTCCTTTGCAGTAGATGCAAGCCCAAACTTGAAATACCAGCCTATATGCTCTCCTGCATTTGCAAGGAATGAGTTGTAAACTTCTCTTGGTTAAATCAATGGGGATCCTCAAGGACCTGAAAGCTGCCCCTTTTTTTTTAGAGCTTGCGGTGTGGTCACGAAAGGTGAGGATGTTCTTGCATGGCTCTCAGATAGCTGTATCACAGCTGTCCACACCTGAGGTGGTCATCCTTCAGTGAACAGAAACAGGGCACTAGGTCTCATCCTGAAGCAATCAGAGCAGATGAATCGCGCATGAGAAATGCCCTTTCTCTCCACTGACTGCAGAGGAGTACAAGCATGATGACATCAGATGTAGACATCTACCTTGTAGACATGTAAAGTTACATGAGACAAATCCCAGGCGTAGTCACCTTTATCAGCTCTTTGCCATGGCAAAGGCCTGGTGTCGCTTTTCTCTCCTGCTCTCTGCCTGGAGCAGGCAACAATTTTGTCTCTTGATTTCTGAAATGCTCTCATTTAATTAATGTCACTGGGCTCAGCTGAGAAGTATGTGAGTGAAATATAATTGTGTGGGCTAGAAAGAGAGTCAGAGGAGATGAACTGAAGGTCTGTCCTTGCCTTAGACTTAAAGAAACTGAACCTGAACCAAATGTTGTGTGGAATTGTTATCCGTAACATAATCTGAATGAACTCTTGATCCAAACCATTCAGGGGAGCCCAAAACCGAGGGCTCGGCTTTTTCTTCAGTAATTATTGATGTAGTCTCAATATTCAGTATTGGAGCAAACTAATTTGCAAGGCCTGATCTTCCTACATATGGAAATGAATTAAAAACAATTCCTATTTACTTATACATGATAATTTTCCTACTGTATTAGGGGGACCTGTTGCCTTAAGTGCCTCAATGGGGAGATTCCTCTGTGTTTTACAGACATCTAACATCAGAACTGGGTGGAAACTACTGGTTTTTTCCATGTTAAAATTTTCCATATGTTTGTTGCAAAATCTGAAAAACAAAAATTTGTAATCTTGAGCCAAACCCACTCTGAACAGAATCATTGTTGGATTTGTGGCTTTCTCACTTAAATGCTGAAAACTTTCTATTTAATGCAAATAGCTGCTGCATAAAGACGTGCAAGTCCAATCTTCAATCAGATAATGTTGTCTACATTGTTATAATGCTAGCAATAGCTGGGACAACTTGCTGAGGCTAACAACCTACATAGTCCGACCTGTGATACCAGCTGCTGGAGAGAGAGAACTGGAAAAGCTTCCCTTTTTCTTCGGTTATTAAAACTTGAAATCTTCCATAGGACACTTACATGGTCCAAAGTAAAGAATGAAATGATAACCAAATATGGATGGCTTCCAGCATCTAGAATTGGTTCCTTTCTGTCTAGCCTCATCCCCTTTAAGATACACTGATAGCGAAAGTGCTGGTATGTAACAAAACTGGCAATCCCATACTGTGTGCCTTCTGCCAAATATTGCAGAGTTTAACTGTGATATCCCTCATGGTCACAGAAGCAGGTGACAAACATGGGAGGAATGAGCCAGGTGCAGCAACTGCCATATTGTTGTGTGGAAAACTGGGGTCATTTGGCTCATAGTCATTACTGCTTGTCCAGTGTTACAAGCGTCATAAAGCAAGCGCAGCATAAGAACGTGGTATTGTCCTGTTTAATTCAAAAGAAAAAAAACACATTATAACCACATGTATAGTCATTCCTGCTGATCAGTAACTTTCACTGAAATTGGGACAGTTGCATTTTAATTGACTTTTTCCCCTACAGCATTGCATTGGGAAATCAACTCTGATATACTTGTAGCAAAGTGGAGAACAGTTGAACTCTTGTCAGATTTCTGTAGAGATCAGATGGTATTTATTTGCTATCGTGCTCTCCTGGGCTAGATTCAAACTCAGGTTCTGCAGATTACAGGGAAATTCTTTGGAGCCTCAGATGGATTTTATGCTGACTAAATTTAGAAATATTAGCAATTAAACCTGAAGCTGGGTTCCTTTTTCTTGGCATTCCTATGAAATGTTGCATTAAGGAGAGAACAGGGTGAAAATAAGAGCTGGTGGACTAAGGAGAAGGATAAAAGATTCATGAATATTTCTGCTAATAAAAAGTGCTGAGCTTGGCCTATTTGATTCATGGGGTCATATTATGCATTATTTTTGAGTATTCAGATGACCTCCAGGAATTTGTAAAGCTTTCATAAAAATAGAGAATTCCTTGATATTTTAACCCAAAGTATGCTTTTAAAGAGCACCTAACACATTCAGACAGAACTTAATTTCAATTCTAGAGAAAATGCTGTTTCTTCTGGTATTAAAAACATGGGCCATATTAACAGAGTAGATGATAGAATTTCTGTGTTCTTTCCTGGGAGAAAGTGCAACGGCTTGATTTCTTTTGAGGGTCTTCACTATTTATCACCCATCGTTCATTAAAAAATTGGTTGTAGGCATCTAAGGAGAAGACAGAAGTGATCCCTTACGAGCTGGATAGGCAGTCACATCGCTGGCTCGGCCAATAGCAACAGCCAAAATTATTTTGAATGCCCCATCACCTGCATATAAATTCTGCCAAATTTTCATGAATATTTCTGATTAACAAAAGCATTAGCAGAAAATCAGAATCTGGTTTCAAGCTGTTGTGAGGTGGAAAGAAAAAGGAAAAAAAAAAAGATCACAAATATTAGTAGAAAAAAACAATGCAAGGAGGAGGAAATCATGGCCCAGTTGCCTGTCACGTAACTTTGTGAAATACTTCTGCTATTTTCAGGTCCTGCAGCCAAATGCAGGCTCTGAACAAAACCCAGGCCTGTCGGGCAAACTGTTTCCTAGCCGCAAGCATGGCGACCATTCCTGCAAACAAAGAGAGAGGAGAATATGTAAATTTAAACAAATTCACAGTTCTTTTTCCTCAGAAAAAAAAGCTTTCATGTTATTTGAAATAGCCAGACTGCTAGAGTAATGTTCTTACATATAAATGGAAATCCTTTTTGATATTTACACTACTGATTTCTGCACTTTCTTTAATCTCTGCTTTCAAATTAATAGACAATAACATCAGATTCCTTCCTTGGCTCACTCAGCACTTGTGCATATTTACCCAAGTGTCTAGAGTGGAGATTGTACACATATCTCTAATCCACCTGCCTATGTTAGTTAAAAGCCCAGATAAAATCAGCAGCACTTAAATCTTAACCTTTTAAGTCTGAAATGTTTTTAAAGTCTGGGCTCATGGCAACTCCGCTGGAGAGGGGGGGAGAGGTGGAAGTTGAATGTAAAACATTTCACAGCTTGAACTATTGTTCCTTTCCAGTGGAAACTAAGCTCAGGGGTCCCGCAAGAGTGTTACTCTGAGAACATTAGTAATGCTGACCAGCTCATAAAGTTTGCAGCCGTGTTGAGTGCTCCTAGCCTCCTAGAGTCAACTTCATTTTCCATCCCGTCAATATACTGCTCCTGAAAAACCTAGCAAGTGCAAGAGAAACAGGAGGAATGTGAGCTGTGATATCTGGCGCTCTCCTTCCCGTCTTTGCCTTTTGTTTCAGTGTTTGGCTCTGGACCCTTCGGAGGCCACTGAGTGATTTAACACCTGGATGGCCCCAGGACAGCAAAGATACTCCGACAGCATGTTGTGCTCTCTGCTCCGTCCTTAAATAGTGTCAAATCTCTTGTTGGCTTCCCTCAGGAGCTGGGCCTGAGTGAACAGATGCACCTATTCCTTGGAGAATGAATAGTTTGTTTATGTTGAGGAGATGAATGGGGCAGCAAGGCCATCTAGGTCAGTTAGTTAGCATGAAAAAAGCCATCAGGATCACCCCGCGGTATTGCCCAAGGAAGTTTGGAGTACAAAGGTGTACACACATCCTCCTCCTCCAGCTCTCCTCAGGGAGCACTTTAATTAGGAAGGAGGGTAAATTGCTTGGGATGCTGTGTGTGGAGGTATGGGGACAGGCAGTCCCAGCCACTGCGTGCTGCCTGAGCAGAGCAGGGGACGGCACTGCGATTTGAGGGTGTTCTTGGGGCATCTCCTCAATCCGTTACATTTCTCCCCAAGTCACACATCTCTTACATCTGGGCCCAAGCATGAAGGAATAGTTTTTTGTTTACTCCCAAGCTGACACCAGGGGAAAGGGCTATCTGGGAACATGGATGGGGAAAGTATGTGTGCATCTTTCTTTTAGCCTGTCTCTTTTTTCTCTCAACCTACCCTCAACAAGGGTGCCTATAGAATATAGCATAATGCTGCATTGTTTTGTTAGGGATTTAATTTCACTCCATCACAAGCTACCATCGGAGCCCCTGTCACTGCAATTTGTCACACTTTTTTGTGTGCTATATCTCACTGAAGTCACATCTCCTCCTCAGCCCATTGCATAATCTCCTAGTCTGGAACAAAGCTCTCCAATATAATGAAAGAGGTGAAGTCAGGAAAGGGAAAGTCAATGGTTACCGTTATCACTATAGAACTCGCTCCCACTGGCTCTGCAGGTTCAGTCACACCACGCAAAGCAGAGTAAGCAGGACATGCTGTGTGTGTGTTATTTTTTTTAAGCCCATTTATTGAACCTGCAGGCAGCACCATTGGCTGCTGAGAGATGTAATCCTATTCCCTCCTGCAGACCACCAGCCGTAAAGAGGCTGCGGGATGTCCCACCGGCCCACCAGGGAGTTGAGAGCCTCCAAAATAGATATCACAGGGAAAGGAGTGGAGAAATCAGCTTGCTTTAAAGGAGAGGATTGACTCTCATCTCAGGCTAAACCCACAACAACGATGTGCTTAGGAAAAATACCCTAAACAGTCAGAAAGAAGATACAATAGCGTGCTTTAAAGGAGAAATGAACATCTGCCAAAAAAAGCAGGATTTTGTTTTCTATAGGAGGGTGGTCAAGTACTCTGTTATGTGCTGAAGACTGAATTTCAAAATGTAAGCTGACTGCCTAAAGCTTATGGGGGGTGATAACGGTAGTTCATAAGGCTGCCCATGTGCTCAGGGCTACGCACCTCACTGCACTGCTTCAACAAGGACTTCAGTTTCTTCCCTGCTTTGCTCCTGGGGCACTATAATGATGTCTTCTTGCTCTCACTCAATCAAAAAAAATTAGAAACTTGAACGAATTTGAGATTCACTTGCCATGGCATCACCATAAATGGCATATTGATCCTGAAAAGGCAACATATACTAGGGAAAGGGGCTTCATGAAGTCCTCTGTGGAAGTTGCTATTGCTGTTGCTATCCTGTGGAAGGAAGGGAGCAGCCTGAGATAGATAGTTCATTCACAATACAATATTATTTTTCTTCTTCATTCCTCTTGTTGCTGCTCTACCTGCTCAGAACTTGCAGAAAATCTGGCCACTCTTCCTCAGGGGCTGACTTGTACATCTGGGCTCCCAGATTTGAAATGTCCGGGAAAACACTTTACCAGGCTGGAGTTCCCAGGCAAAACCCATTGATTTGCAGTTGTAGCTTACCAGATCTGGCAGGAGAATTATTTTGAATATGTGTTTTGAGGGCTTCCTAAGAAATGTAAACAATGTACTCTACAAGGAATTTCAATTACTCCAAGAGGGACAAAAGAAAAGAACAACCTGAAACACAAAATATTTGTGGCTTTGGGTCAACTCTTCTGTTCTAATTTCTGTTAAAGTTTTTTTTTTCAATAGAAAAAATGCATTTTGGCTGAAAGTTTGCACTGAAAAGTCCCCAGTTTTTGATCAGTTCTGAGCACTGTCTTTTCACATTAAATAAAGCGAAAGTATAAAGTATTCACAAGACATGTATCAATTTGACATCAGTGTAACATTTCTTAAGTGGCTCTTTCAGGAGTGAAGCCCATGACTAACAGGCAAATGGCAGCGAGATACAAGGAGAGATGGCTTCACAAAGGAGAGCAATAAGAAAGGAAAATGTTACACTGTTTCCACCGTGTGTTTTATAAGGAAGATCAGGGTAACAATGAGTCACTATGGAAAGGATTTATTGGGCTATGGAGCTAAAAGTCTGTAAAGATTAAAATTCTGATGGGGTTTGGATGGGGAATTGTTTCTGAGTTTAGTTTTACCCAGCGCACTGTCCAAGTTATTAATCCCCTTGTGTTTTCTAAGCTGGGTAACTCGTTGTCGATATGCTCCCCGGGCCAATTTCAGGCATGCCGGCCCACGGACTGGTGTAATATTTCTTCAGGCGAATCACTGGGTGGTCTTGTCTTGTCTTGTGAAGAGTGAGAAGCAGATAGCAGGAGACTTGCAAGATTGCTGTTGCAGGCATCAGTCTTTGAGTGGAAAATAATCCACCTGGAAGGACACAGCCTTTGCAAAGAGGGGTGGCCAGTGCTCCGATTGGGAGATAAGTTATAGGCTGAAATGTTTGAGGCGAAGGTGCAATTTGTCAGTGAGAGGCAAGGCTGGCGATTCAGGCTCTCTGGTGTCTGTTAGCATCTGCCACTCGCATCCACTTGCAGCTTCTCGGGAACTGCTGAGCACTAGAAAGCAGCACACTTCACTGCCGCACAAGAGCAGGTGACTGGCATCAGCCTTCTGTTAACCCTCCTGACAAACCCCATAGACGTGTTGACTAGCTGCAGAAAGTGCCTAGTGTCCAGCTTTCCTCGGTGATGGCCGCAAGATCTCCTGCAGCATGGGACACAAAGGGAGCCAAATTGGGACAGTCCCAAGTGAAAATAAGTAGGCAAGGGAAACACGTTGTGATAGTCTCATCTGCAGAGCTGCCATCAACCACTTTTTCCTCACATTGTGGATGCTGAAATGGTCTTGGAGGAAGAATATACGGCTTGAAAGAGAAGCAAAGAGTTTAGATTGGGCAGTTTGCTCCTACAGGCAGCATCTACCTCCCATGAATGCTGTCAGAGTGGGCCAGATGCCAGTCGGCAGCAGGAAGAAGCATTGACCCAGTGTTTCACATATGGCTGCGTAGAAGCCAGCGGAGCCCCTCCGTGCTAATCCCATGGTGTCTCTGCACTGCTGAGGAGGCTGATCTCAGGTCTTGCCCCTAAAGACAAGTGTTCCAGGTCAGATTCACTGTAGCTGGAAGTTTTTGCAAGTATGTTCCCCCCTGGTGCTTTGTAAACCAGGAGAGAATATCGTGTTTCATAGAGAAGAGTAAGATGTTATCACTAGGCATTAGATTTAACAGAGAGGAATTTGGTGAATTTGTCACTCCCTGATTAGTTCCTCTGTTTTTGCTTTTGTTATAACAGTTTACATAGGGTAAGGAGATAGGATGGAAATAAAATCCTTTTTTATTTTTGTTGAAAATATTTTACAAGGAAAGGGGTCAAGAAGAGCTTGATTTGGTTAAAACAGCCCACTGTCTGAATTTAACCAAATTACCTGTACTTCTGTTAGGATAGTGAGTCATGAGATTTATGACGCTCTATTTTCTAGCTGGAACTGCTGCTAGAACATTTTTGTGTGCTGGCTTGGTATTCTCTGCTCTGATCCCATCTGGAGTAGGTGAGTAAAATGCACCTGAGTGGGAAACATTTAGCTGAACTTTTCAAAACACTGAACCGCAAAATCAGAGATTGAGACCTAAGGGTTCATGTGACCAGGCCTAGGCTTGAAGAACAATTTTGTCTTTGCTCCAACAAGGGCAGTCCTAGACTACCAGGATAAAGGCACCAGAGGAGACATGTTGGCTACCCTAGAACTCCAAGGCCAGAGGGAACTTCATTAAGTTTTGTCTGAGAATGAGCATATGCCTGAATACCTTTAATACCCGTCATTGTTTTTGGTGTAGCTTGCACACAAAAATGTATGGATCTTCAGAAAAAAAGTTGCTTTTTAAAAATTCTTGTTATGCATTTGCATTAACCACAACCTATTGCTATAAATTAGGTGGTCTGACAAACACAGTACCACTAGCTATAGCCCTTCAAAGACTACTTGTAAATTGGAATAGCATATGTTATTTTACCATGCCCACCTCCAATAATCCCAGGCTGTTAAAACTCCCCTCACCAGGAAGAATTCTCTGCTAGCATGTTAGGGCCAAACACTGTCTTTTTGTACTGCCTGGGTAGTACTAAATCACCAGAAGTAATGGAAGAAAATCTGGGCCTTTGCTACAGAATGGTCTCCAAAACAATCTGATAATGGATGTTGCATAGCTTTGAAAACAAGTTGCTGCTTCTGTGTAACAGCATCACTCTACCTTCATCTGGGTGGGCAAGTGAAAATGACTTGAACTGAGCTTTAAGGGATACACTTCATAAACTGAAAGAGAGGGCAGAAAACTTTACTACCAATCAGCAGATCTTCACAATGCCACAATCTGTTCCTATTTCTAGATGGTTTATGTAGTGATAATGATGAGGATTTGTTTGAGGTTTTGCTCAGGAGCTTGGCTGGGTCCTAATGGCACTAAATTCCTATCACAGGATTTTAGGACACGGATTCCTGCTCTGCAAAAAGCAGCCAATATGACCTAGGCAAATCACTTCCGTTCAGGTTTTCAGTAGCTCTTCAGCAAGTTCTTAAAAGTGCTTAAGCAGGTTAAGTACCCAAATCCTGGTAATTTAGTTTTGAGAAGCTGGCCTTTAGTCTCTCTGGCACATATTTTCATAGGTATTTATGATCCCGACTGCCACTGAGGATCTCCTCCTCTGTACCCTCAGCAAAAGATGGGTAATGGCACTACCCTGTCTGCCGAGATGTGGGATGGGAGGTGTGTACACTAAAGATTACACAGAAGTCATTTAGCCTGGTTTGTCTCACAGGTGTATTTACATGGCCTGATTCTCTTCCCAGGAACTCGTCTGAAATAAATGGAAATGTAGTGGTAATAAAACTGGTGCCACCAGAGAATGCATTTTATAATGTGATATGCTGTTCAGAGGCTGAATGGGTGCAGAACCTGAGTGCCCTTCTTCTTCAGAGAGGGCCTGTTTGTGTTAGACATGTGTTGAGGTACATTTAGGATAGAAACCCTACTTCCTACTCTTTTGCCACGACTGTGGGGACAAAACAAAGGCTGGCTTTTGCTGAAGCCCCTCAGCTTCTAAAGCCACTGGCTAAACCAGCTGAAATATCAGAATTAATCTGGTATGCATCTTACCCACCCCCTTATTTTTGAGTCAAAATGAGCATAAACACTTTGGTTCTGGAAAATGGGAATTTACACTCCAGCAAATAGCTGAACATTAATGACATTCAGCCTGTATGGAAGCATATATTTTATAGGAAACCACATTGGTTATGCTTGAGAAATCTTTCTAGGACAGCCATTGCCCTGAGACTTATGCATCTGCATAAAGTCTACTACATTAGAAACTGAACAGAATGGCCCGTCTCTCCCACGGTCTTCAGTTAACACTTTTCCTTTTGTCTGGGGCAGCCTTTTCTAAACTTGAAATCCAATTGGCCAACAATTAAAGCCAATTAGCACGTGAGGAAAATAAACCCCAGACCCCACTTCTATGTGCTTCATGGGATGTTAGAAAGCCTAGTTAGCTCAAGGCATTAGCATAACTCAGTATCGGTCGAGGCACACAGCAGAGACTAGTTGGCTTAAAGTATTAGACGACTGCGATAGCATCCTGGCTGAGCGGCAGTGTTATTCTGGGCTCACAGCTGCCAAACATTCTTGACAGGAGATGAGGCAGATGTCCAAGGACAATCAAAGAGAGAAGAAAGTTTAAGCCAACGTTTGCCTATCTCATATTCTCTACTTGATCCTCTCCTCAAAGACAAGGCACAGCTGTTGCACTTCAAGGTCTATCTGTCTGAACCCGGCAACTCCTCCCTTTCTCCCTCCTGGCCTGCCTGAGCTTTCTGTGTGTTGGACTTTGGCAACCTACCAGACCTCATTAACTCCTAACAGGACAATTCATGACATTAAATGGGTCTTATTTAATCTTTTTGTGTGTGTGTAAGTATCTGAGAACAATTCTGCCGCATACTAATTGCATGAAAATGTGGCGGATTATAGTTATGTGAGTATTGCCCACCAGTCTACAAGGGATCACCCTGGGCCACAAGAACAAGCACTGTAACATTAACAAGGTGATTTGTTATAGCTGCGATGGCAAAGGTGATACAAAAACAGCAGACAAAAGTGTTTCACAGACAAAGGCATCAAGAGGCTCAGTCATTTTGCTCTCACTGATGAATAAAAATACAGGAACCATTGTGATAATGAACACAGTGAATGATGGCAGGTGTATTACTAAGGACAGAAGTGTTGTATCTATAGCTTCCAGCCCATCACAACAATTTATCGTGCTCAGACCCTGCTCTCTGCAGCCCTTTTTCTGGCTGATATTTTGATTTGGGCAAGGAGTGAGCTGTTGGCCAGATTTTGTGATGCTCAGGTCAATTCCTGTTGCTTTTATTTTTCAGAGTCCCACAGCAGCTCCTGTCTCACATGACATGGGGGACACACCTACCATGTGGCTGTAAGAGATGGGGATGCCTCCAGTTCAGTTCCATAATAGGCGTGTGATAAAGGAAGGACCAGTGTGAATAGCCTTCAAATTCCTTTTTAAGAGAAAAGATAGCATTTTTGGACCCCGAAATTGGGTGTCAATGACCTACAGGAATAGGCTAGGACACAGAAATCTTGGGCTCTGCCACTAGTTTACTCTGTAGCCATCAGCAAATCATTTACTTTCTTCATGGTTCATTCTGAGCCACTACCTGAGAATAACAACATCTAGCTACATTTCAAAAGCACCGTGAGACTGTCAGAGAAAAGGAATTGGCTAACTTCAAAGTAGTACCATTATTAGCTGCATACAGGGCTGTGGAAAAGATGTAGCTGGCCAGTTTAATTCAAGTAGCCAGCTGACGTTCCCGGTCCAAAAATATGGAAGGTTGGTTTTAGATTTCCCAAATGTGAGATTAAACAATGCAAGTTTCTCAAAGAAAGATATCTTCATGTTTTAAGTTTTTTGAATTTTTTACATATGGAGGTCTTTTGCACAGGCAGAGTTGCGACCATGTGGAAACAGAGGCTAAGATTAGGGCATGTGTCATTTTGTTCCCCAAAATAAAACTGCAATGAGTTTGAATGAGTAAGCCTACTGTAACGAAGCTTTGTATTCCGTAATGGAGCGGTTCTCCCTCTTCCTCAAATTTAGTAAAGCGTCACAATTCTGAACATCCAGCAGTTGTAGAAAACCTGTTACTTACCTATTATTCATTCCACCTAGCATTGTTACTGCCCTCTGCCCTTCACCCATTGATTTGTTTCATTCATCCTTTATAGTTTGTTTCCAGCATTGTGAACCATACACACAGGCACAGCCGCAGACACACTGAGGCCACCACATGCTTGAAGCTTAGAAGTGCTGCTCTGATACAAACATTATATCCTTTCCACGAGGTGCAGGCACATGACTGAGATGGCTGAATTACTGTGGCTCCACCAGTGTCCTCCCATTGACCGAGCCACAGCAACGGTGCGCACTTTCTTAAAGTACCACAACTTGAAAGTTAACACATCTGCTTAGACCATGAAAGCAGTTCCCAAGCCTCAACTGGCAGGCAGTAACTGGTTAAATTGTGATAAGTGGATCACTTTCAATTGTGTGACTATATCCATAACATAATCTGGGATTTCAAAGGAGCCTTGGGCAATCAGTATCTCCCACAGCTTTACTGTGGGCTTTGCATGTCTCCATCCCTTAGGGTCTCAGTTATAATTCCTAGAATAAAATAATGTCAAAAACTATTTTGACTGTCTCCTAAATGTAATAAAAATCTATCCCTGAAGAGTCATCAGTGCCCGGTGTCTGTGTGCCAAATTTAATTTTCTGTGTAGGGAGGAGGGGAATGAAAACAAACAACCCCTTAAACAATGACATTGGGATCTGAATGTGCTGTGCCTCCCAAGCCATCCAAAATCAAACACAAAAGGATGCAAAGCATTCCCAAATGCCTTCCCTTCACTTCACTTCTCACAGCAACTCTGATGGACTAAAGCCTTTGGCTGAGAAAAAGCTCATGACCACAGCAGCAATTCAGTTGCTCTTTCTCACTTCGGCAGCCCTTCTCCATCTCCCTCCAACCCTTGTGTTTGCAGCGGTTTGGATTTTTGGTGGCTAGATGTCTCTGAGGGAACAGTGCAGTTTTTGCCTCTCTCTTCAATGTGGACCTAATGCGCTATTTCAAGCTCCTCAGGAGCTTAAGGGACAAACGCGAGGAAGCCTGTGTGAAGAAGGGGCTTGCTTGTCAGGGTCTTAGGGCCCAGGCAGTGCTGCTGTTTGCTGTGCACTGCTATGGTACAGGACAGAGGATGTCAGACATCGGTGTGAAGGAGCTGTGACCGCTGCATGCTCAGGATCCCAGGAAAAATAAAAAATGCATCAGGAATCCTCATGAATTAAGGGCAACAAGAAGAGCACTGTGATAAAACCAATGCATGTGCTACCCTGACGATCAGTCTGGAAGAATTTGGGTGCAACACTTTTGCCCGACTTTCAGCTGGCAGAGGGAAGATTGGCTTCACAGCTACTGTGCCTCTTCGCGCAAGGCTTAGAAGAATTTGGCAGCTGAAGCCCCATCCTCTCACATTCATTAAAAACCCCATCTATTCCATGTGATTTAGTGCTATGAGACATGTTAGGAAGCAGAAGCTAACTAGTACTTGAGAAGCTGCTTGGGTCTGTGCTGCTGAAGATATTTAGGCACCTAAGCTAATTCAGAAAGATTTTTCAAAAATGCCAGGATGATTCATCCCTATTAATTTCAATAAGAGGCAGTTAAATGGTGCATTTATTTGTCAGTGCCTAACTGCTAAAAAATTGGATGGTGCTGACTCTGAAGATTTAGGAGCCCTGGCTCTTCACCAGAGCCAAAATCCCACGAAGTGATAATCACTTTCCCTGCTCAAAACTCTCTGTATTTTTCAGGCTGTTTCCTGTGTCTTCTCTTGCTTCTCCACTTTAAAGACGGCTGTACTTCAGTGCTTGGGGAGGGATTTGCTGTATACAGAGGACCAGGCCAGGCTTAAGGCCTTTAAGTGTAAAAGACAGGGTGAAGCTGAAGTCACCCTGTGGCTTCATGTCCACCATCCCAGGTGTGAATCCCTATGAGTCCCTACAGTAAGGGTGGCTTGATGGGATGACAATAAGGGTGGCTTGATGGGATGACAGTAAGGGTGGCTTGATGGGATGCTGTTTTTGATGACATATGTTTGAAAAAGTAAAAATGAAATACTGTCACGTTTTACACTCGGACAGAGTTCCTGGTGTTACCTGAACTGTATTTCTGGTGCTTTTTGGGTTACACTTTCAAGATTCGAGCAAGAACCTAATGCGCAGGGATGGCTCTGGAAGGGGAGGAGCTCTGCGTAGACCACATGGTAAAGCAGAAAGGATCAGAAGACATCTCAGCTGCTGGCTTGGCTGGGAAACTTTGTTTAGGGGCTACGTTTCTCTCTCTAGAGAGTGTCCCAGGGCTGGGAGCCAGCAGCCTGGGGTGGGGAGCCACTGGGCTATGTCGGTCTTGTCTTGTGAGGGCATGACCTGAAATCAATGCTTTCTGCTCCTGAGAGGAGGAAAACACGGTGGCAGTCACTGCAGGAGAGCATGCATCCCGGTCCACTGCCGTGAGGCTGTCTCAGGTGTCTCTCTCCTCTGCAGAGATGGTGGGGAAGGCAGCCAGGGGTAGATCAGACCTGCATTCAGTTGCACAGAGTCGATCAAGCATAGCGAAACATGAGGAAAATCTTTCTTCAGGTCCCCAGCTGAGTTTGCCCTGACACTACCCCACCTTGTTTGAGGAAGGCAAGAGTCTGGTTACTACGAGCACTTTTTGTTCATTAAACCTGAGCCGCAAGAACTAATTTGCCTTTTGGGAAAGCTTGCTGAATACAAAACTGCATCTTGTCCTGCTCGCATGACCAGTCTTCGTGGGTGCTCTCACAGGGCGTCAGGCGTGGGCAGCGCTTCCAGCACTTTGGAGATTGCAAAGGCATTGCCTTGGCAGGTGAGCAAAGCGAAATCCCGATTTCTCTGGCCCGGTGTGAGAGCTTTTCTTTGAAACACAGCAGCACTTTTCATTTGCATTGCTATCATCTCCCTCACCTGAATTTTGCTGGCACCGAGGCAGGTTGCAATGAAGCACGGTGCACTTTATCATGAAAGTCCTGCTGCTCCTTTCAAAGGGCAAACCTGGGGATGACCCTTGCTGAGGAAGCAAAGGGCCCTGCAGAGCCCCCTCCAAAAGGGCTTACACCTACCATGGGGGTCAGAGCCCAGCAGCTAAAACCACTTTTGCTGGGCAGGCCTATTTTGGAGAGACCTGGCCTTTCGAACCCAGACGGCAAAAACTTAGAGACCAAAATCTCTTGTTGCCCCATGGAGAAGGAGCAAAGGGAAGTTTACAAAAGGCCCGTATGTGGCTGAGTCATTGTAAGCAGCTCAGGTACAGACACACCTCTTCCTTATCCAGAAACCTCCTCGGGGAAAGAAAGAAAGACATATGTTTGGCCTCTGCAGCAAGCTCTTATCTTGGCAGGAGAAAGCTATTGATGTTCATGTTTCACATTTCTGGCACCCAAAACAGGTTCTGAAGTTTAAAATGAGGCAGCGGTGGAACCTGTTTTAAATATGTAACAGTCTCGGAAAGGAGCAGTCTAATCACTTCATTATCCAACACAGCAGAAAATGGTTTGAAACCCAAACTTGGGAGAGGAGGGCTTGGAGGAACCTTCCACAACAAGACACTGCCAGCATTAACCCTGGTATTTATTGCTCATTTTAACTATGGTGCACAGCAAGCATTTTCTCAGCCTCGCTTTGCAAGAATATATAATTCATATGCTTAATATTTAGCCTTGGCTTTCCTTGCATATGTTACAGTGCTGGAGACTGTTTGTGTGTTTGCTATATATCAGTTGACACCTCTGTAAAATCTTTATATTGAATGCCTTTGGCAACTATATGCCAAATAATAGCATTACCATTTGTAATTTTCTTCGCTGCAGCTTTCCTGTAAGCTTTGCTCTATGCATTACAAGTAGGAAGGATTTAAAGAGCTTTATTGGTTCTCAAGTCTTCCTAATGACCTTTCCTCTCTTTTGTAAGTCAAAATAACTTTTTTTTTCTTTTCTCCTTGCGCATTTTGAAGTAAAACTCCTAAGCAAATAAGTAAGAGAAGTAGATAATCACTGCCTCTGCCCCCGCTTTGACTCTCTGTTCCTTGTCTCTTACTTCCCAACCAAAGTCCCCTGGTGTCACCCTCAGATTTTGTTGCCTCTTGTCGTGCAGATGCTTTTCTTCCCTCGCTCTTGTCTTCAGATCTGTTCATTATATTAGCTATGCTGGAAAAAGAAATAGAAGAGACCCCGGTGAAAGATCGGGGCCTAGCAGTGCTAAGCACTGTACAAATAACACAAAGGCTGTCCTTGCTTCAGGACTTGCCGGCTAGGATTTAGACAATATGCCACCAGGGAATAAATCAATGAATGGGAAGGAGAGGAGATATGTTTATACCTGTTAATGATTATGTGGAGTTTCAATAGCCACATTATTTGCTTCTTTCAGAAATTCTGCTTGTTTTCACCTAAAACTCCTGAACGCTTCCCTGCAATTTAGGCTTTCATTTTGTCCGTCCTGCGCACTGTCTTGCCCACACTGGGCCGTGAACTTCTCAGAACCAGGACTGTATGCTATTCTTGTTTAGTTAGCACCAGGTACATTTACAGGGTTGTATATTTGCTTAATAAAAATAAATAACCAGCAGAAGTTCCTCGCTCAGAGTTACTCCAGACACAGCATTTTCCTTATTGCTTTGTCTTGTGGAAAACAAAGTACGTTTTATCCTACGTTTATCATGTAGCTTATGTGGTACTTTTCATTTTGATGTATGGCACACTTTCTAATGTGTCTCCCCTCATGCCTCTTTATTACTAAAGTGTTTCGATGGAAAAGTATATTACAAACAAATAAATAACTTTCAACTAGTGTCACTAGACTAGCAAGAGAGCCAGAACCACAGGCTAGTTGGGTCCACTCATTACAAAGCATTACTCAGGACTTTCTGACTACTTTTTTATTTTTGTTTTAATGAATGCCTCTCACAGCTTCGTCCTGGCAAATTTTGCTCTCTAGCTCTTGTTTTCACATATCTTTCCAAAGTGATATTTGAGCTGGTTCGATGCTTCACAGAAGCAAAACAAAAATCCAGTTTAGTTTCGTCAAAAATGAAAGGCTGAATCTAGGTGAGCAGAGGAGAAAGGAGAAAAAGCAGAGGCAGTGGATGGAAGCTGGGCTCTTGGCTTAAGATTCTTGCTACTTTTTCAGGGAGGGATGGGAACAGTGGCTACTGCTGCTGCAGTGGGCCACTTTTTTCCCCCATGATAGCTTCCAGTCCAGATCTACATCTCTCCTGGTCACATCAGCAATGAGCATGACTTTCTAGGGCTCTGAAGGCAAAACAGCCGTGGGTCACAGTGCAGGTTGATACCTTAGCCCAGGCTCAACCTGTACTGAGGGACTGCTACAGAAATCCAGATTCAGCCTAAGTTTTGAAACAAGCTAAGATAAGAAACAAGATTTTGGAAATTAGTGCAATTGTGGAATGTGGATTGTTGGTACTGGGGAGCTGGACAGGCAACCACGACTGGTGTTACTTGAAGTCTGAACAGGGCATGATGATGAGATGACCATTGCTAGCCACTACCTAGGAAGGCCAATGAGACCAAGTTTAAATGCATGAAACTTTCTTTGTCCAGTTAGGAAAGAGAGACAGGCAAAATCATGGCTTAAAAATAGCACCTGCAAACCTTCATTAGTACCACAGACCTGTTCTTGGTAACTTAATAAAGCAGCATGGGCAGGAGGGTACAGGCTGCCAGCACTGCACACAAGCAAGCTCTGTATTCAATAAGGAAAGAATCCCATCCCACCCCCTGCTCTCCACCATCACCTTCCCTCTCTAAAGCCACGAATGTGCCTGAGGTTGTTTTAGACAGGCTAGGCTGTACATGCAAAACTCTGTGACAAGCCTATTAAAAGCATATTAAATTACAATACTCCTGTTCAGGCTCCTTCAGCGAGATGCAGACACTAATTTATGGCAGCTGCTGGATGACAAACTTATAGATGAACTGAGGAAGCAAAGGCATTATGCAAAGAAAAATGGAGAGTATGGCATGGCAATTCCTTTGGACAGGCCTGAAGCCTAGGAATATTTGTTTGTTTTCGAGCATTTTCTATGAAAACACAGTTAGAAAAGAATTCTTTTAGCGAAGTCTTTGCTGCTCCCTGACCCAGCCCGATTGTGTGAAAAACCAGCTTTGCCATAAACAGATTTTACTATATCAGAGTCAAATTTTACTACATCATTATAGGAGTGTTCCACTGGGTAATACGACTGGCCGCCCTATCAGAAGACCAGTGTTAATGCTGTAGTGAAAACATGCCATCACACTTCCCCAATAAAAACTTTTATTGTATCCCAGTGCACATTAAAAACAACACTAACTGCATTAATACATTGTAATTTACTTTTGTATTATGGAGCAAATGACAAACCTATTGCTAATGAGGTCATATTTTCCATTACCCCAATGCAAACTCTTGGTTAATCCAGTCCTTGGAGATTTCCATTCGGAAATCAGGCACACTTGTGCGTGCACATGCATGCACACACACTCTGCATGTGTTGGTGAAGGACGCTTCCATTGTCATTTGGCCGAATGCGGTGACAGAATGTGATTTTATTTTAAATGGCTGCTTTCAAAACAAATATTTATTTTTAATTGCTCTGACATTTGCATTTTGTTCACAAGGCATTCTTTAACCAAAAAATATATGAGCATTCCCATCACCAATGGTGCCTCTTACTTGTGAAGCCTCTCTCACACCGTGGTGAAGAAATGTAATTCTTCTGTGCTGCAGAAGATGAGGCTGAATAGATTCTTTAGGGATTGCTTATATTTCAAGTGCAATTATTTAAGAAGCTGTAAGCTTTCCATTTTATTTTGTCATGAGCTGAATGTTAGAAGAAAACTCATTTCTCAGGAGATATGGATGATTCTTTATTTCTAAACTTCCTGTGGTGTTTTCTTAATGATGCTATTAAATGATTAAGCTTTGCTTTTATAAATTAAATCACCAAAATGAAATCATTAAGGCTCTCTCAGTTTTATTAAGCATAGTTATTTGCCATCATGTGTAAATTCACTTAAGTAATCATCTACACTATCTGCTTTAAAATTGTGTTGGCAGCACCACAGGGAAGGCAGTTCAGCATGGTGGATGGAGATACCCGTCTCTCCTCATTTCGGAAGGCTCAAAACACACTAATGAGAGCAAAGGATGTGTTTATATGAGAAAAGCAAACCAATGCCAAGGGCTTAGTGAATGACAGATCACACAGTCTTGCACCGCAGCCGGTCCCTGGTAGGCAGTTACTCCACTTCTGGGGCTTGCTGCTGTGCAAATAGTAACGTGGGGTTGCACACAGGTGCAGCCTCTTCCCTCCTCCCAGGTGACACAGAATTGGGGGCTGCATCGGGTCGTGTTAGTTAGCAAATGACTTTGTCTTTATTTTCCCTCCAGTCTCTTCTGTTTTTCTCTCTCAGCATCTCTGCTCTGCTCGCTGCTATTTGTTCTTGCCACGTTTTAGTCTCTACTCTGCTGATGAATTAGTCTGTTACTCATGGAGAAAATTGATCTTCACTCTTACAGAAGTTACAAGACAAGTTATGCTTAGCTCAGGTTATGGTATTTTGCTAGCCCATGCTAGGATAAGAAATAGATGATACTAAGTATATAGACTTGAACTGCAGCTGCAGAAACTAAAGCAGAGACTCGCACTCTTATCTACATTTAAAGCCATTCCCTTTAGCTCTTTAAACCGCTATACATTCTTAATGAAGTTTTATCAGGGAGGTCTTCTTTCTGGAAAGATTAATGGGAGAAAGGATGGATGTTTAGTGACTTGGGAACTAGTTTCAGAGCAGAGGGGAAACTGTATTTCTGTTATCTTGGACTGTAACCTGTGGATGTTGTAAGGGTAGAAGTGGTGAGGCAGCCTCATGTGATAATGCAAGTCTCTTAAGTACTTCTTCACATATGTGTCTGAGATGGGTAGGAATAATCCATAGCAAAGCAGTTGAGGAAAGTGTAGTTTACTCTGCTGCAAGGGGGTAACTTAATTGTCTTCTCTTAGAGCTGTGAAGAGCTGTGTTCCTGCCCTGGCTTCACATCGAGCAGGTTTTGCTGATGGCTGTCCCTTCTCTTGTCACTGGAGATGATGGAGATAACAGGCAGGCTAAGTAATCGCGTTTGGCATGTGGTCAGAAGTACATCATCACAGGGAGAACGTGCCTCTAGACTAATTGAACCTCTCTCAACCACAGGCAAAGTTTTTTTGTGTTTTTTTTTTTTTTTTTAATCTTACTGAAATTGTGAAATATAAAAATGTGTAATCAAAAGTAGCTCTTTTCCCCTTATGTTGCGAGCAGTGTATACTGCTGTTCAGTTTCAAATTTCAGTCAGTAAATATTCCCAGACTCCACTCTGCATGTTAGTTTGCCAGCTTGCTGGCAAATGACTGAATAAGCAAATATTTCCTATTATCTATTTAAAATATTTTCAGAAAACTACCAGTAACTGATTCGCTGCTAACACCCCTGAGCTGAACGTGTCCATTGACATAAATTTTCAGTGGCAGAAGGTGGTAAAAATAAAGCTGAAGGAATTTCAGAATAAAAAATCATTCTGAACTAAAAGTAGGTGTTTCACACCGATTGAGTGCAACTTTTTGTCTCCTCAGATTAATTTTTCTGTGGCTCTTCCTTCTTTCTGCCATTAGTTTGACAAACCTGAGAGACATTTGTAGAGTAATTTGGGATTGAGAAACCTGATTACTTTTTACTGCTGTTGAATCATTTTGTTATTCCTGATGAAGAAATTTTGGGTGTAATGTGCCTTACCAGCTTAAGATTCTTCATCTGAGTTTTGCTTGTTTTCTTTCTGAAATGTGCTTGTTTACTCAGATTTCTCAGAAAGACAAACATCCAGAAGTAAAGAAATGGTTCTCTCTGTTGATGGTAATGTTAATAAAAACCAATTTGCATTATGTATATATTTATGTATGTATATATATTTGTCTGGTACTTATATGCTGTTAACACATATCTGCTATAACTTTAAAATACTCTGAAATATATGAAGTGCTTTTAAATTTGATGTGGAAGCATATTAAACCAAATGAAAGTCAGTAGTAAATCTGGGACAATATTATTGAAAACCTGATACAGATATCTCTGTTGTTTGCAGAGGGGCCTTTCTGTCAGGCTTAGAATAGTTTTGGCTGAATTTTCAATGAAAGAGTTTAAACTGTAGGAACAATAAATTCTTTTGGCTTGACAGAAAACATTGTTATATAGACAAATAACTAGCATGCCTGCAAATAAATGGAGCACATTTTCCAAACATCAATAGATGCCTGGGCAAAAGCTTTTTTAACAGGAACAGATTTTTTTGTGTGTGTGCAGTGGCTCCTGTACAGTGTTTGGAAAATGTACCCATATGTCTACTCACAAATAATGTTCACCTGTAAGGAAACGCACACCAGGTTTATGGATGCTATTGAGTATTCCCAATCCTACCACTATGAATAATGATGCATACATGCCCTCAAACATGAAAAATTCTCATCTGAATGCACTGAAATAGCCTGACATACAGATTGTTGACATTATTTTCTAAAGAAGTATTCACAGCTGGAGTTGACAGTGTTACCCCTGCCATGTGCCAGTGGAAGGAAGAGTTTTGGGAGCTTAGGAGAGAAACGGTTATCCATGTTAACTGCTCCTAGGAATTTGCTCCACAGTAATTGGGGGAGAGCAGTGAGGCTGAAGATTTGGACTCCCCAGGGCAGACGATGGCTCACTGCTTGTAAGCCAGGTTGGGGACAGGCTGCAGGGCCTTGGGCAAATAACTTTGCTGCCTGTTGCCTCTTTTACCCCATTTGTAATAGCTGACTGGGTACAATTACGTATCTGTTGCTTGAGAAGATAAATTAGTTCATATTTGCAAAGCAGGCTGAAAGGGGGGTGGTGGTGAAAGCAATTTACCTCTGGTCTTTTCATTCCTCTTTTTATTAACTGCCCCTTGAAATTGTTTTCCTTTGCTAGGAGAAGAATAAGTGATGCAAGCTGGTGTTTCTTCCTGACATACAATGTTCTTCTGAGCATTAAAACGCCATTGACCTTTTTAGCAAGTTTGACCGGGGTAAGCCAAAGTGATATGAGAGAGACAGTGGGACCAGCTACAACAAGCAGCAATTTGGCTTGCTGTGCCTGCATCCAAATGTTGTCTGTGGATTCGAGCCCTGAGTCGCATGTTGCTAGGCGGATACTATTTTCAAACATTTAAGGAAAGCTTTTGAATGTAATGTGCACTTCTCTCCTTCAACGTTTAAAGACTGCAGCAGTGGGAGAGGCATGCGGCATATCTGTAAAAGCCTGAAAGCTGATGAAATCTCAGTTAGATCTGTTATCTCCCAATGCTTTAAAGGTCTTCAGCTGGGAGATTAAAGAACAAGGTTACTGTGACAATTTGTTTACACGCAGGGAGAGATTAAGATCTCGTTGAAAGGGAATAAAAATAACATCATCTTGAGCTGTCACAGCATGAAACCCATTGTAATCAACACTGGTCTGATTTCAGGGATAATTTAAGACCAATTTATTATCTTAATTAAAAAAAAGAAGAAGGGAGAATTCAGTGTTTCAAATGCCAATTGGACTGCTAAAATACGATGCCTCTGGAGTATCTACATTTTGCACAGTCAGAAACTTTAAAGGTGTTGTGAAAGGGAAGCCAAAACCAGAGCATAAAAACATTTGAGTCTGTCTTAATAAGCACTGGATTAATTCTACAGTTAACCACAGAGAAACAACCCCAAAATCTGCAAGCACACTAAATAAATCAACACAGAAAACATCGTTTCTCAAAATCTGTTTTGACTTTTTATGGCAAGCAGGTGAAAATGAAATAAATACATATGCACAACCCACTCTGATTATGTTTTATGCATACATTTTAGCTGTTTGGTTACAATAATATCATGCCGAATATTCTTCATAACTGCTGTTCTTGAAATTTAAAATCCCCGTGTTGCTGGCAACCAAATAAATGCACAAGCAATTCAGAGTTCAGAGAAGTGTTTGCTGTGTTTCACAGGCACTTGATATCAACCACTACTCAAAAAAGAGGCTATTTCTACTTTCTAATTCAAGTAAAATAGAAAAATCCATAGCTCTTCAAATAAAACAGTGGGGAAAAAAGAAAACTAAATGGATTTCCCTAGCCTGATTTTATAGTGCTTTTGCACATGTTTTTTACAAACATTCGGATGGTGATTTCTATCTTGCATGCTCACAAAAAGCAATTCTGAATTTGTTTCTCATGATCATTCACCCTTGGATGCTGATGACACAAGTTGCTCATCCAGCTGGTGGAAGATCAGGTGACTGGTAAGACAGAGCTCCTGGCACAAATAACAAATTTTAAAAGCAACTGGGGAAAAAAGGAAATTTACCACAAGTGTATCTTTTAAGCAGAATTTGAATCATATCTGGCAAACTGGAAGAGTGTTTTCAGACATCTTCCTCAGAGAAAAAGGTGGGACGGGGCAGATGAATTACTCACTGCAATTTTCCCAGCTTTGTGTGTCCTCAGGTCTAAACCACTGGACCACCCCTGGAGATACTGTGAAACATTCCAAACCTCTGAAATAGACTCAGACATGGTTAAATAGAAAGCTGAATCCATGAGCACCACAGCCAGAAAAAGGAGCTAGCCAGTGAATTCTCACCTAGATAGAAAATGGGAAGGACTCGAGGTGGTTTTGGGTGGGAAACTGCTGGACCCCAGTGCACCAAGGCAGACAAACCGTCCCATCTTCTTCCAAAAATAAAGACTTTATAGCATCCTCAAGAAAACTGCTCCAGTGTTTCACTGCCCACAGCTTTAAATAGTTTTACCTGGGGAATGATCCATATGCCGAAATATAGGTCTGTACTGCCATTTAAAATCTCTTACAGTATCTTGTCAAGTCTACAGCCTCATCACAAGGGTAAGCCTCCCACAGGTCCCTTATCATATTTGCCAGCCTGCCTTGGATATCCCTGGGTCCCTAAATTGACACTAAATATTTGTATATAGGCACTTGAGATTTACCCCTACCTGAATTCTTCTTGCTGTAAAGTAAACTCTTTAGTTTCTGGCCTAGTCAGTATGGCTCTGGAGTGTAGATTGTTTCCATCTTTCGTCTTTTAAATTCCTGAAGACCCTCAGTTAAAACAATTGTGTTCATTCAGTCTCTTTTTTTTTTTTTACAGGCCAAACACCCTGGAGCTCTGATCTTTCTGCTTTCCCTCTAAACCTGGCCCCAGCCAGCCCTGCATGGGCTGGAGGTCATTCAGGAGTCTGGCAGGCAATGTTCCTGCTTATACATGCTAATACCATGTTTGCTTAGTCCACAACATCACAGCAGCATTCCCTTCTCTTTAACCTGAGATCTGTTCATCTCTTCATGTCCTTTAACGAAGAATCACCACCTTGCTAGGCTCGCTCTGTATTCACGTACCTTATTCCTACTCAGACTTGGACTCTGAAATTGCCCTTAGGGACTCATACCCTATTTTTTTCCAGACCATTTTTCCAATATATCAAGATCTCTTTGAGTTTCGATCCTTCCTTTAAGTGATCTGCCCTCGCCAGCTTGGTGTGCTCCGAACATTTAATACACATATTCTTTATTTCACCGGCTTTAACAAACACGGTCCAAGGACAGAGCCCAAGGGAGCCTGCTCAGTATCGCTTTCCATTTTGACTGCTGATACCTTACCTCTGCAATCCTCATGGTTCAGATATGCTTTTCTACACGATCCTTTTATTCACTTGCCCCACTCACAGAGCCATTTTCCTGGAGATTTGGGGTGTGGTGTAAAGGCACAAGTTTCAAAGCAATATGTCAATTTAACCCAGCAGAGGCTATGACTGTTTATTTCCCCTCTCCCATTGAATTCCTTTGTCCTGTTGCCCTGGGTATAAAGGCAGCATGAATAACCCTGAGCCATGCGGAGGGGGAGGTTACTGTGACTCACACTACCATGCTTTTTGTTCCCCCTTTGGTGCTGTATTGCCTGGTGCATGTCCTCACTCCTGGCTCTCACCACAAAAGGCAGCAACAATCAACCAAACCTCCGAATGAGTAATCTGCTCACAAAGAGCCCTTTGAGTGCTCAAAGTAGTTGCAGGGAGGAAACGTCCCACTGGGGAACCAGGTGGACAGCAAACATTCGCTTTCCATTACAAATGAGTTCAAGGGAAATGGAGTCACCCCAGCATGGGATGCCAAATCTGTATCCAAAGCTACTTCCCACCATCCAAGCCAAACATTCTTCCCTTTCTCTCCCTCCTTGTCTCCCCTCCCTGTTTACAAACACGTTTACAAGTACTTGATAGGTGACCTTATTTACTTAGTAACCTGTGGATTCATTTATCTTGAAATTAGCAGGTAATGAACTGGAAACCCTCAACAACCCTCCCACTAATTAACATGATAATAAGATTGTTTTGCTACAGAGGTACAATTAGCATGTATGAGCTAGAGGGGGAGAAAGATCAATAAAATGTCTGAAGGGTACTAGGAACCAGCTTCAAGAAAAGAACAAAAGAAAAGAGCTTTATGGGGTTACAACAGCAGCAACAACTTACAGGCCTAGTGCTTTAAAGATATCCAGGGTAGTGGTCCTCTTTCCATCAGATTGCCTGCAAGTAGACAGGGAGGAGCTACCAGTAGCACATACTACTGCTTCCCATTCAGAGTAGATTAAGGATGTATGAAGAGTATTGTAGACAATATGTTCAAAAATGTGGAAGGGAAAAAAAAAAGATTGGAAAAAACCCAGAACATATATATGATGTCTGTTCATAAAAATTATACAGGTGTGAGATGGTGGAAGGGGATGACGTAGAGTCATTTACTGCCCACAACTGTGCCAGCGCTTCAGCGTATGTGTTGAGAAACTCCTCTTTGCTGTTCAATTGACTTTAAGGAGATTACTTGGGTAAGTAATGCTTAAACATAAACCTTTGCAGGATCATGCTTTTACTTAGGGAACTGAATGGGAAATAGCAAGAAAAAATTGCACAACAGTTTTCACAGCCACTCTTTGCTAAGCTAGATCAGTTTGGCTGAATGGATTCAAGGAGAACTCTTATGTGAGGCTGATGTGCGGGTGGAGAGAGCTAACTTTGCCAGCCAGGTATGTCTGTCTCCTCAAAATCCTTGGTTAGGTGGAAGAAAGCTGTGCCAAAGCAGGGCTACTCCTCCTGAGAGCAAGGAATATGAAGGAAATAGGAGGATTTTTCTTTTCCACATTCATAGTTGTTTGTCCACTAATGTATTTCCATCTACATGGACTGGATCCAGCACATCGATGGCTGTGCTGGAGGGGCAGAGGACAGATAGACAGTTGAGGTCCGTGATATAGCTAGACGCAAACATGGCATAGGAATTGGTGGACTGATGGGGAAGAAAGGGTATGGAGCTACAAACTTTTTAGTCACAGAATCACAGAATGTTAGGGGTTGGAAGGGACCTCTGTGGGTCATCTAGTCCAACCTCCCTGCTGAAGCAGGGTCACTTACAGCAGGCTGCACAGGACTGCATCCAGGTGGGTCTTGAATATCTCCAGAGAAGGAGACTCCACCACCTCCCTGGGCAGCCTGTTCCAGTGCTCCGTCACCCTCAGAGGGAAGAAGTTCTTCCTCATGTTCAGCTGTAACTTCCTCTGCTTCAGTTTGTGCCCGTTGCCCCTTGTCCTGTCGCTGGGCACCACTGAGAAGAGTCTGGCCCCATCCTCCTGACACCTTAAGATATTTCTAAGCATTTATAAGGTCCCCTCTCAGCCTTCTCCAGGCTGAACAAGCCCAGCTCCCTCAGCCTTTCCTCATAGGAGAGATGCTCCAGTCCCTCACCATCCTCTATATTCTTCTATCAGTAAATCGACATCTAATTATTGAAAATAAAAGCATAAAGTAGCACTCCAGCATTTTGTGCACTGTCTGATGTGGAGAAGAAGAGCCAGCAAACTGTACTACTGCCCTTTTATACAGGTATTACTGGATAAATGAAGAACTCTGGCTTTCAGCTTGGGGGATGAGCTTCGTTTAAATCTCTGAAGGTCTCACTGAAGCAAAATAGGGTTCTTTATTTTTTTGTAAGTTCCCATAAGTATTGGCTCCTCTACACAAAGCCTTATTTTGCCCTAGATGACTTGGGAAGTGAGATCATTCACAGTTGCTTGACATAAATGGCGGGTGCTGAAGCCTCATATCTGGCCCCAAGCTCTTTCCCTCACACCTGGCTTAACCCCACATCTGTCCTCCCCATCTGTACTGATGCCTTCTGCCACCTCCAAAACTTTACATTGCGTAGCACTTCTCGGCATAGACACCGCTGAGGAATTTGGGATAGTTGTGAGTCTGGAGTAGAGTCTTCAGGTAGCACTGACAACGCCTGTGAATATTTTGCCATGCATCTGATTTTCCAGCAAATGTTACTCATCAGTCACTTGAGTTCACAGAATATTGTCTCCTGGCATTCTTTAGAGTGCGAAAGAGGAAGGAAAACTATTAATTACTTTTGATTGACATTTTCCATTTGTGTGTGTGTGTGTGTAGGGGGGGGTTGTTGTGCATTTTTTTAATAGAACCTCAGGTTTGAATTGGGTAAACTGACACCTTGCAATCTGATCTGACAGCCCTGCTTTGTGTGGGAGTTTGTACGACTCCAAAATTTCAGCTGTGAGACTTTCTGCGTGAGCAGTCATTTTATTAGAAGTTTTGACACCTCTCCTAGCAGGGATCAGTGCCCGCTGTGTGAACGGAAACACTAAAAAGAGCATTGTGTGATGCAGAGTGGGAAGGGAATAAAGGAAGTTCTGTACCAAAAAGCTGAAATTAGCTCAGATAAAGATCTTTGAAGACCTTACCTGACAATAATAACAGTGGGACACTGGGGGCCATCCCACCGTAATTATTGTCGTGGATTTATATTATAGTTTAAAAAATCACAGATGCCCTCACAGTTTTGTTGCATTTTGCTTCTCCCTCTGAATCTGCCTGTTTTCTGTTATTTTGGGTTTAACTGTTTATGATTTTCTTTTGTAAGAGGATGGCAGCATCTTTGGTTTGTTCCAGCTTTGTGGCTGAATTTTGCAACCAATTTGTTTACGCCAGGCTCTGAAACTCCTGTCTGTATCTGTACGGGGTACACCAGGTAAATCGAGTGGTCCAGAGCTCGCTGGTGGTATGGGTCGTGCCCACCTCTGCTGCCATTGATGGGACAGAGGAACGGGCAGAGCTGAAGAGCCAAAGAGTGGTACATGGTTTTGTATTTCTGAAATAGAAAAACACTGTCAGGACTCACTAGAAGTGTCCTGCCTCCATGTGGGGTGCAGCTGGGTAAAGGTAGCTGGCCAAGTGAAAAATATGTCAATCAGAGACTGATTGCAGTAAGCAACGTGAAATGCAGGGATCTGACTCGGAGATGTGCGCAGGGGCTGCACCTCAGAGGGCTGATGCAGTCCTGAGCGTAATGCACAGACAGACCCTGCAAATCCGAACTTCTGTTTTTACTTTGATCCCATTAGCTAAAAGGGTGTTTTTGTGTTTGCCTGAATGAGATCTTGGGTGGGAAAGCCATGAAAATCAGC